>NW_019154105.1:62333154-62364162 GCF_002288905.1 Enhydra lutris kenyoni
TTTGTTCCCTGAGCGCTTTCCTTAGAGTTCCAGAGGACGGGAATGAAGATGGCGGCCTCCCAGTCTCCGGCCCTCAGGAGCCGAGAGCCCGGGGCCCCAATCCTCAGTGCGCCCTCAGAGAACAGCGCCCAATTACTCCCGTCACCCTGCCTCTGGCCGTGCACCGAGCTGACCAAGCCTGCGACCAGTTCAAGGTAACCCCAAGCTTAGAGCTCACTCCTCGGCTCTGTCTCTGTAGCCGGCTTCCCCGTTCTAATACCTGTAAGCTCTGCGACACTCAGACGCCCCCAATCCTTCTATGACCCTGCGGGACCTGAGGCCACGCTGACCCCACGTGGGCTTCACCCTGGTTAAGCCTCTGGAGCGATGTCCCTCAGCGGAACAGACTTTTAAAAGTCCCGATTTTGTGCTCCGTTGCTCCGCCCCTTGCTGGGAGCCGGCCCCTCCCCCTGCGGTCTATCTTCCCGTCGCTTTGGATTCACTTCTCTGCCAGTCCTACCTTTCAGGAAGTGGTTGATTTTCTGTTTCTAGAGTTGCTGTTCTTCTTCTCTTCGATCTCCCGTTGGATTTGTAGGTGTTTGCAATCTTTAGATAAGCTATCTAGCTGATCTCCCGCTACCTGAAGTAGTCTCAGCCTGCTACTTCTCTGCCATCTTGACTCCTCACCCCCTTTATAGATCTTTGATATCAGCCCTTTGTCTGTCATTTCCAAATATCTTCTCCCATCTGTGGGTTGCCTCATTGTTTTGTTGACTGTTTGCTTTGCTGTGCAGAAGCTTTTGATCTCGATAAAGTCCCAAAAATTCATTTTTGCTTTTGTTTCCTTTGCCTTTGGAGACATGTCTTGAAAGAAGTTGCTGTGGCCGATGTTGAAGAGCTTGCTGCCCAAGTTCTCCTCTAGAATTCTGATGGATTCCTGCCTCACATTGAGGTTAAAATTAGAGCAGAGATCAATGAGATAGAAACTAGAGATACAGTATAACACATTAACAAAACTAGAAGCTGTTTTTTTGAAAGAATCAATAAGATCGATGAACCATTGCCCAAACGAATCCAAAAGAAAAGAGAAAGGACCCAAATTAATAAAATTATGAATGAAAAGGGAGAGATCACAACTAACACCAAGTAAATAGAAACAATTACCAGAAATTATTATCAACAGTTATATGCCAATAAGTTAAGCAAACTAGATGAAATAGTTGCATTCCTGGAAACCTATAAACTTCCAAAACTGAATCAGGAAGAAATTGACAACCTGAATAGACCAATATCTAGTAATGAGATTGAAGCAGTGATCAAAAACCTCCCAAAAAAAAACAAGAGCCCAGGACCTGACAGATTCCCTGGGGGAATTTTACCAAACTTTCAAAGAAGAAATAATACCTATTCTCCTGAAACTGTTTCAAAAAATAGAAGCAGAAGGAAAACTTCCAGACTCTTTTTATGAAGCCAACATTACCCAGATCCCCAAACCATGCAAAGACCCCACCAAAAAGGAGAATTTCAGACCAACATCCCTGATAAATATGGATGCTAAGATTCTCAACAAGACCTTAGCTAATACGGACATAGCTAGGATGAATAGATAGGATTAGTTAGGATGAAAATACAGAAAGGGAAATTAGAGAATCGATTCCATTTACTACAGCACCAAGAACCCTAAGAAACCTTGGAATAAACGTAACCAAAGAGGTAAAGGATCTGTACTCGAGAAGCTACAGAACACTCATGAAAGAAATTGAAGAAGATACAAGAAGATGTAAGACCATTCCATGCTCATGGACTGGAAGAATAAACATTGTTAAAATGTCTATACTGCCTAGAGCAATCTATACTTTCAATGCCATTCCGATCAAAATTCCATCAGCATTTTTCAAAGAGCTGGAGCAAACAATCCTAAAATTTGTATGGAATCAGAAGAGACCCTGAATTGCCAAGGAAATGTTGAAAAAGAAAAACAAAACTGGGGGCATCACGTTGCCTGATTTTAAGCTTTACTACAGAGCTGTGATCACCAAGCATGGTACCCACACAAAAACAGACACATAGACCAGTGGAACAGAGTAGAGAGCCCAGAAATGGACCCTCAGCTTTATGGTCAAATAATCTTTGACAAAGCAGGAAAAGATATACAGTGAAAAAAAGAGTCTCTTCAATAAATGGTGCTGAGTATATTGGAGAGCTATGTATAGATGAATGAAACTCAACCATTCTGTTACACCATACACAAAGATAAACTTGGTAAGTGCCATTTTTTTTGTCTACTCCACTATTTAATGTCATTTGAGTTGTTTCCAGGTTTTACTATTGTAAACATTATTCAGCTACAGCAATCACCAGCTCACAGACACATGAGCCAAAGAGACCCACTTCCTAATCCTCCCACCCCACACAGTTATTTTGAAGCAATTCAAAGTTTCATAGCATTTCTTCTATAACCTGTAAAGGTTCTTATGAGAAATAGAAAGTCTAAAATTTAATGTGATCATATTGACCAATCTTAGTCAAGGCTGAGGCTTCTTTTTGAGGAGTTTTGAAAGAAAACAAAAAATAAACAATAAAAAAAATCTTTCCTACTTGAAATTTATCAGGGAATTTTTATCTTGTCTTTAAAATCTTTTAATTTTACTTTTTTACACATATGCCTTAATCCATCTCTGCCTGGTCTCTGTGTACAGAGATTGAATTTTGGTTTTTGTTTAATATGATTAACAAGTTGTCTCTAAGACATTCAGTGAAAAACCTACCCATTTACCTCTGGTCTGCATTACCATGTCTGCCATATTTAAAGCTTCTGAATCTACATGGGTTTAGCATCTAGGCTTTCTATGTGTCCTATTTAAGCCAGTGTCATAAATCCATTAGCTTTATACTCTGACAAAGTACTCACCTTGCTCTCTTTCTGGAGGCCTGCCACTATTCTAAGCCTTTGCAATTCCCATGTAATTCAAAATCAGCTCATCACATTACAAATAATTGTGATTTTGGTTGACATGTATAGTAAAGCCATTTTGAAGCACTGATATCTACACAATATGACCCTGAGAATCTATGAGCATGATACATATCTCTGATTGTCCTTTGAAGGACTTGGATGACTTTTGTTATGTTTATTCTTAAGTAATTACATTTTATGCTATTGTAAACTTTAAAACTTGACTTTTATTTGCTCTTAGTATGTAGACTAATATATCTATAGTTTTTCTAAATATTTATAGTAATCTACTGGTGTGTAATAAATTATCCCAAAATCTAGTGGCTTAAAGCAATAATAATCATTTATTGCTCATGCTTTCTGTAGGTCAGGAATTCAGATAGGGTACAGTGGTGATGGATGCTCTGCTCTCTAATGTCCTTGGCTGGACAACTGGGGCCTTAGAATCATCTGTAGTCTTGTTCATTATCCAGTAATTTCTGACTATTAACTCAGATCTTAGTTGAAACTGTCGGCTGACATACCCATGTGGCCTCTCCAGGTGTCCTGGGCTTCCTCCCAACATGGTGGCTGTGTTCCAAATGCAGGGGTCCTGAAAGAGAGCAAGCCACAGCATTCCACTGGATTCTATTGCTCTGGGCATCACAAATCTCCTCCCAGATTCAAGGAGAAGGAACACAGATGCTGCTTCTCTCTGGGAGGAGTGCCAACCACACTCTAAACAGCTTCCTATGAAATAAAATTGGTGGGGCCATGTTGGAACATACAACTTGCCACAGTATTATATACACAGGGAAATTATCTGCAAATAATGACGGTTTTGTTTCTCCTTTTACAGTCCTTTCATTTCTTTCTTTTTTCTTACCATACTACTCCAGCAGATAATTTTGTTATCATGCCAGATAGAAGAGCTAAGAAGAAGATCCTGCATTTCTGCATTTCTTTCTCTCCATCTCAAAGAAAATGATTTTAAACATTCTACAATCAAAAATAACTTTTCCTGTAGGTTTTTGTTGTGGTCCATATGATGGTGTGAAACCTGTGACATACTGTGACACCTGGCAGTAAAGGGTTTGCTGCCCACTATAGGAAGGGAACAAGAAGACAGCCTCCAACTCTCAGCCTTAAAAAGCCTTAAGGCTCTACCTCTAAATATAGTCATATTGGGAGTCAAAGCTACAACATGTAATTTGGGGGAGAAGAAGGGACACAATTCAGTCCATAAGGGATGGCCATTGCTAAGCACCATTGATGCCCAACAAAATGATAATGAACAGCTGAAGGGAGTAACAAGCTATTAATTAGAAGGTGAACATGATAGTCAGGGGCCTCTTGCCTACAAAGAAGTAGAAAAACAGAGGAAGCCAGGCAGATTTCACCATGCAGATATACTTTGCCATCTACCTTCCAGCAACAGTTTCCCCATGGTGCCATCAGACCCTCTTTCTGAGGAGAAAGCTAGAAAAGGGACATTAGTGGGACAAACCAAGCCCTCTTCACCTTATTAGAGCTCAGATGCATTGGTGTTCACGGTCTGTCTCTTAGATATCCATTCAGCAGGTTGTGGTAGCTTACTTGGAGACAGGACCCAAACCCCCATTCCTGGGGGTGAGAGCTACACTTGTCCATTCATGACTTCAAGTCAGTCAGCCAATTTCTCCGTGATTCTTCCAGCCCTGATTATGTAACTGTAGTCTGACCCCTTTGCAGACCTGTGGCAATTACCTCACAGGGCGGTGACTGCTCTCCCAGTGCAGTCCCTTCAAGTTTTGCTGTTCTGCACACTTCTTTTAGATTTATTTACCAGTTGATCTTGGGTTGTTTACCTAGACCTGTGGATTTCCGGGCAAAGAGTAAGTATGCACACACTTGTCAGCACTATTATGAATCCCTCCTCCACAAGTGTTGTTCCATTTTGGATTTATGCGAACAGTATATGAGAATGCTTATTTCCCACACCTCGCCAATAGAGAAGGTGGTCCAATTAAACAGGTTTGGGTTTTTTAAAAATGTCCAGACTGATATGGTTTGAGGAGATGTGAGCTATGCAAGGGATGGTACTGCAGCTTCCTGTGCCACCAATGAAACCTGAGCCTCCATGGATGCTCTTGTTCCTTCTGAACTGTAGGAGGACCTCTTTACTTCACCTGACTTCCAAGCAGAAGTCATCAATAAAGTTGATGTTTAATACTAACTCTGACCCTTCCCAGCTGGTCTGTTTCCTGCCTTCTAAGACCTTGGAGAAACTGAGGCAGTGCAAGAATTCCTTTCAAAGTGGTGATGGCAGAGGACAAAGTTGGGGTTTTGCTCATATGGAGAAGTAAAGTTCACAAGGGCAAACTCTCTTTGCTAAGGGAGTAGGGGAAGCTTCATGGAACAGATGAGAAGTGTCAAATTCCACGCAGAGCTGATGACCATCATTTTCCCCAGAGAACCCTGGACACTCATATATTGAATCAGAAAATATCAGCATTGGGGAAACTGAGCAGCTCAGTTGGTCAACCATCTGACTCTTGGTTTCAGCTCAGATCATGATCTCAGTGTTCTGGGATGAAGCCCCACATCGGGCTTAGCACAGAGCTCCTACCCTTCAGCCCCTCCCTGCTCACTCTGTTTTTCTCTATCTAAAAAGATGAAAAAGAAGAACAAGAAGAAGAAGAAGAAAGAGAAAGAAAGGAAGGAAGAAGGAAGGAAGGAAGGAAGAAAGGGAGGGAGGAAGGAAGGAAGGAAAAAAAGAAAATACCAAAGAGGATGGGAACTTTGATCATTATCAACCTTCTGAGCTACAGAAATATTGTGGTCTCTGTCAAAGATAAACAAAACTGGACAATAAAGTGACAAGAACAGATTTTAATCAGTAATATGTAATTGTAATGGGGGAAAAATCCAGTGTGGTCTAAACCTAGCTTGCATTTATACAGAGATGACTGGGCATTTTAATGGGGATCTGGGGGAATAGGGAGGGAACAGGGGCTTAGTAGAGTCAGGGAAGAGAACAATTACAGAAAGTGGGAGGGGGCTTGGTCAATGTGACACCCGCCTGGGATTGCTCCTACCCTGTCGCAGAAGCCAAGAGACAGGGACCTTGTCTTTAGGAGTTGGGTGAACAAATAGTAAATTCTTTTGGCATCTTTGAGTTTTCTTGGGCGGTTGTTTTAAAGGGGACCACATTCATCTTAGAATGTGGCCTTGAGCTCTTAGAAACTGTTAATGTTTGTACAAGTTTATAGGCCAGTGTTGAAGTCTAGTCAAGAAGAGAGCTCAGAGGATCCTGGCTGGGGTTTGTTTGGTCAAAGATGAATCTTTGTCATCTCTAAAGATCAAACACCTGGCCCAAGATCACCTAAGACAATAAGGAAAGACACTGGACCAGGACACTCATTTCTCAACTACCACTGGATGGTCACATTTTTTGGCAGAAAATGTCTACTTAAAAAGAATATTTACCCACCCATACGAAGAGCCCTCAAATCTAGAAAGCCAGCTACGTAAGCCATTCATGTTAAAATAAAATAATAATGCGAATCCTCCTTTTGCTCACTCCGATGAAAGTGACATATGGAGAAGCCTATTTCTCAGCACACGATCCATAATTCAAACAGAAATGCTGCCTACTTCCTCATTAGCTAAATTGTGTTCATTGCAGAAAGCAGCTTTTGGAAGCAATATTGATCAGCAGGAAGTAAGATGGAAAAAATTAACACAACTTGAAGACTCCAGTCTCTGGGGTGTAGCTCGCCATCTGGGAATGTCCTTATTAGGACAGGAACAAGGAAACACTGTCCATACATTACTTTTCCATTTTAATATTCAGTCTGCCCTCATTACTCTGAGCCCACCAACATGGAGTTTGTGATGTTTCAGATTTGTGAAATCTTTCCCTCCATTTCTTTAACTGTTTTTATATGTATATAATTCCCACAGTATACATACTGGGTGAAATGTATGTATCTAATTTCTTTTTCTTAAAGGTTTTATTTATTTTTCAAGGAGAGAGAGCAGGTATGGGGCAGGGAGACTGGGCAGAGGGAGAGAGAGAGAAGCTGACTCCCCACTGAGCAGGGAGCCAGACACAGGGCTGGATCCCAGGACCCTGAGATCATGATCTGAGCTGGAGTCAGATGGTTAACCCACTAGGTCACCCAGGCACCCCACCTTTTTTTTTTTCATCCTCACATTTCAATTGCTTTGATAATTTCCCCCTTCAATTTTAAATTAATACCATTTTATATGATAAGAATGTTTCCCTTTTTATTTTGTGCTCTTTTATCTCAAGAAGCATCTTTCCACTTAGGTAACAGAGATATTTTTAAATAAATGGTCAAGGTAAAAAAAATGCAATAAAATAAGAGTGTTAGTCATAGCACCCTCCCCAGAGAAATTCACAGAAAAATACTACATACAATGTTTGTTATTGAAGATCCACATTATCTTTCCTTTTGTGTTTCTGATAATTGAACAATTAACACTCTGCAAGTAAATTAAAATAAAATTACACTCTCCTAAATCCATTACCCAAGTTATTTTTAATAATTTCCTGTTTACTTGCAGTTTCCAATTGTTTTTATTTCACTGTTTTTTTAAAATCAGTTCACTCCTTCAGAGGAAACTTAAATGGGTTGACTAAAGATGCCAACTGTTTCTAAGGAATATGAATTGACCCAAATAATTGAGCGAGAAATTGAACTTAATGGCAGAATGGGATCTATTGCAAGACAGGAACAATAGTGGGAGGTAAATAGTGTATCATTATTCACTTCCTCCATTCACACTTCTGTGTTTATTATAAATTTCCAATTTGTTGTGAAGAGATTTCAAATTAAAGCTAATTATCAACCATGTATCAATGCTTTTATTGCAACAAATATATCATAAATGTCTCCATGTCAAAGCACTATGTTGGGGGAAATACAAAGAGAAATAGAGCCAGACTCCTGCCATCTGGGAAATGTGTTATCCAGTTGGAGGGGAAAATGCAAAGTGGATACAGAAATAATAAGATGGTGGTGTAGTAGTTTCCTATAACAAATTGCCACAGGCCGGGGTTTAAAACAACAGAAATTCATTCTGTCACGGCTCTGGAGGCCAGAAGAACAAATCAAGGCGTCCGGAGTGCTGTGGTCACTCCAAAGACTTGAATAGAGCATCATCTGTGCCCCCTCCAGCTTCTCTTGGCTTCTGACCATCCTCATACTGGGTACTCCTCCATTTGGCCCCTGCCTCCTTCTTCACACAGTGCTCTACTATTTTAAGGGAACCACTCACTGAATTCAGGACCCACCATGATCTAGTGTGTCCTCATCTTAATTTAATTATATTTGAGAAAGCCTTATTTCCAAATAAAGTTTCATCCCGAGGTTCTGTGCAGACATGGATTCTGGGGGGACACTAGTCAGTCTACTAAAATAGGGGTAGAATCTGAGTTGAACTAAGTACCCTTGCATGTTCAGAACAAGACAGAATAGAAGGCGCAACACTGGTCATCATGGAAAACATGACTGTGCAGTCTTTTATCACCTGGGCCCAGACTGACTGCCCATCCTCATGACTTTTCTCTTTCTAGCCAAAAAACATTGCCTCTGGTCACACTGAATTTTCACTTCTCCTGGGATATGTGGCAATATCTTAAACCTCTGCAGGTGGCAACTTCGTACATTTGTTTGTCTCTGAAACTCTATGGAGATTTTAAATCTGGGATAATAGAGGTTAATTGCCCATATGTTCTATAGAGGAGAGCTAATTCCATTTTTGCCAGATTTGCTAAGGGCTGAACAGAACAGTCCTTAGACCTTAGCCCAAAACTTATCACCAACCTAACTCTACCAGAGAAGCCCAAAGATTTATTCAATAAATGGAGTGGAGATTTTTTTTTTCCAAGAAAGTTGTCAATCTAGGATGCATAAAGGCATTTTTTCTTCTCTCTTGGTGGAGGCAAGAACAGGTGTGTGGGGAGCCCTGAGTTCCAGTCCTGCTGTGGGGGCTCCACAGAGTGCAGGGAGAGAGCTTTCTGATAAATCAATTTGTGCCTTAAAGAGTAAAGGGCACAGGGATGGTGTTGGATACTTGCCCATTGGGGAAATGCTGTCTAGAGCTGCCCCATATACAAACCAAGGAAAGAAAGTCACAGTGGGAACAGCACTTCCCCAACAAGGCAGCAAGGGCCTTCTTCCTTTACATAGGTGTCCATGTGTGATCTTACCTATTCTTGAGCAAGGGAGAGGACTAGATTGGTTGTGAGCAGCTCTAAGGACTACCAAAATGAGCAAGGTAGTGGAAGAGGCTGCATTCTCCCTTTCTCATGGCTGGTTTCAAAACATGTTCAGTCTTTTCTCTTGTGCCCAGAGCAAGGCTGTATAAAAGACCTAAAGCTCACCATCAAACCCAGCTGACCCACAGCCAGAGAACTGTCCAGCCAAGCCTTGTGTAGATTAACTGAACCACAGTTGCCCTGCAGGCAGGGTGAGTTAGAGTAATGGCTCACTGTGGTAAGCCACTGGGTTTGGAATTGTTTTTTACAAAGCATTATCATGGGAATTGCTAACTGATGCATATGTGAAAGTGATCAAAAAGCTCTTTCCAAGCATCGCTTCTATTTTGGAAAAGGAAAAATGACAGAATGGGCTTGGTGTCAAAGAAGGCAAACATGTTTTTAAGTGTTTTAGGTTAGACTCTGTCAAATTCAGATCATTCAATAAATCAGTCATAGCTCTTCTTTATCATTTTGCCTTTTTTTCCTATAACTTTTCTCCATGTGAACAACCTCTACTATTACTGGAAGACCCTAGGACCATGTTACCTCCTCAGTAAAGAATTTCCTGACGTAGCAGGGCTTGTGGCAAGGCCTTCCCACAGCACTTTGTTCAAACTTCCATTTTAGGATTTGAGACTTTATTCACTAGGCTGGATTAGGTGACTTCCCATCTTCTGGAAAAACTATAGAATATTTTTCCCATATGCACCTGCTCTCTAGACTGTATGCTTCTTATTAATTCAATCCATCATTCACTTAACATATATGTTTTGAATGTCCACTGATGGTCAAACACAGGCAGAACAAAACAGTATCCAGTATTGTTCTCAGTGCTTTTGTATGTATTACTACATATTTGTTAGGCTGAATGGTTAAGCAACCCCAGGGGGAAAAAATCACTGGTGGCCCTGGATTATGAATATTGGGTTTTATGTGCTTTGGGAAACAGTCAAATGGAAAGGGCCAATGGGGACTGAATTTACAGGGGTTGTGCAGAGAGAACTTAGCTACCAGTTACACTGGAGATTCATCTGTATGTGGTAACAATGGATTTGGACTTAATACATCAAGTAAACCTAAGTGAAAAGATTTCTCAGACATTGCAGAAAATACACAAAACACCAAAATTTGAATGTAAGCTCCTTGAGACCAGTAACATTTCTGTCCACTGTTCTATCCTCAGTACCCAAAAGAGCACTCAACACATAAGAAGGTGCTCAGTAAGTGTTTGCAAAAGTTTTAATAAGTGAAGGAATTTGAGAGCCAGACAGAAAGAGAAATATAAACTCAGACCACTAAGAAATACTTGAATCAGGGTTCAAACTATGGTAACTGATTCCAAATAGGAGGGAGTAGACTTCCTCTACTGTAGTACACTTCCTTTCATGAATAAGACCTCAAAAGATAAAAGCACAGGTTTCCCCCAGTATGCAAAAGAAGAGTATTTCTATGAAATGTTCTGTAAATCTAAATGGCCTAAAGCCAAGAGCGCCCCCCACTTTTCAGGTACTAATGTATATCTTTCCTAAAAGCAACTGGTGTAATGCAAACTTTCAGAAAGTGAGGGATACCTGATTGTGTGTCTTTTTTTAAAATTTCTGTTAATATCTCTCTCTCTCTCTCTCACACACACACACCCTTCACATATATAGGAGATAGAGGGAATGAAAGAGAGAGGAAGGAAAGGAGACAAAAGAGAAGTGAAAGAGGAGAAAGGATAAAGAGAGAGAGGAGAATAGCTACTCCAACTTTCCTACAAGGCTGTCATTTAAACCTATTACACCAATAATGATGCACACTTATTTTAATGGAGATTTTGATTATATAATTTTTAACAATTAGAATATGGCAGAGAACAGTATAACTCAAAAGCTAATTATGAAGGATGCTAATGAAAATGTCAGAGGAGAAATCCCAGATTACTGCCCTGTTCTCCTGGCAACCCCATTGGAGATCCCTCTGGATGCAACAGGAATTGCCCTGAGATTTGTCTTTGCAGGACATGACTTGAGTGTACAGGGAGCCTAAGGGAGGAGTTCACCTCCCCAGGACACATAGGTAAAAATGAAACAGCTAGGGGTCTGGAGTAAAACAAAAGAGAACAAAGTATAAGCATAAATGTCAACCTATGACTACCCAGCCATACAGAATGGGGAGACTCACTTACCCTCCCCAAATTTCCATGCCCCATCTGCGACGTGAGGATGGGAATACCACCACCTCCCCGAACACTGTTGAGTGCATTGTTTGTAAAGCATGAGCACCGGGGTACGTAGCAGCACTCAATGTGTAGCTGCAATCACCAGAGATGAGGAAGGGAAGTCACCAGCAGAGAGGAGGTGTTTGTCATGTGCTTATTGTCATGGGGACAATAATGTTCACATGCAGGTTGAATCATGTCCCCCAAAAGATATGGTGAAGTCCTCATCCCCAGTACCTTTGTGTGACCTTATTTGGAAGTAGGATCTTTGCAGATGTAATCAAGGTAAGATGAGGTCATTACGATGCAACCTAATCCAGTATGACTGATGTCCTTATAAGAAGATGGCCATAGAAAGACAGAGACACAGGCAGAAAGTCATGTGAAGACAGAGGCAGTGATTGGAGGAATGTATCTATGAGCCAAGGGACACCAAGGATTGCTGGCAACACAGAAGCTAAGAGAAATGTAGGCAATAGATTCTTCCCTAGAAGTTTCAGAGAGAACATGGCCCTACGGACTCCTTGATCTTAGACTTCTAGCCTCCAGAATAATGTAAGAATAAGACTCTGTTCTTAAAAGTCACCCAGTTTGTGGAACATCCTTATGGAATCCCTAGGTAACCAACAGTCTGTAATGCATTTAACATGGTTGCTGCTTGATTAGAGTCTGTCTCCTCTCCTTCCCCACCATCCGCCCATAGTACTTCCTATTGTTGAAGCTGATTGCTCCTGAGGGTCTTGGAATCCAGTCCCAGGGAGTCATCTTCAAATGTTGTGACCATGGACACAATGGCAGTGCCCGTATCATGGCTCAGCTGCTGGCACCCCATGACTTCCCCAACCAGTGTCATTTAAGTCTGGGTAATGGTTTCAAAATGCAAATCCCCCCAATACTTTCAAATACAAATATTTCCCAGGCTTCCCCACGTTTTTAAGATAAAGGAAAACTGACTCGTGGTCTGTGTGGTCTGGCCCTGCCCACCTGCCTACCTGGTTTCCTACCACTCTGCTGTGACAGCCACACAGAGGGAATGTGGTGCAATTAGGGGACTGAATGACGAATGACCAGTGTTAGGCCCTTTCCATGCACTACCCCACATTAGAAATGGCCCCCACATCTCCTTCTCCCAGGCCATGCCCATCCCATTCAAGTCAAACATTACTTCCTTGGGGAAGACTAGACAGACCCCAGTTTACCATTTATTATTGGCACAAGTACCTTTATTTCATGGCATGCATCACAATTCATATTTATATATTTATGAACTATTATATTAGTTCATATTACATATTGGTTCATATGTTATATTAGTGGTTCTTGAGACCCCACTAGATTATAAACTCCAAGAAGATAAAGAATTGAGTCTGCTCAGAATTGCATCTTAACATTTAGCACAGTACCTGTCATTTAAAAAGACAATACAGGGTGCCTGGAGGGCACATTCAGTTGAGCATGCAACTCTTGGTTTGGGCTCGGGTCGTGATCTCAGGGTTGTAGAACTCAACCCCATGATGGGCTCCACACTCAGCACACAGTCTGCTTAAGACTCTCTGTCCCTCTTCCTCAGCCTCTCCCCACCTCTCTCTGTCTCTCTCAAATAAAGAAATAAATCTTAAAAAAAAAAAAATAGAAAGAGCTCAATATACATTGGATTCAGGGGTGGGTGGATGGACAGGTGGGTGTGTGGACAGATGGATAATAGATGAACATCCTAACCAAAAACAGAATACATATTTGGCTCAGTCAGTTGTGCATATCCATTACTGAGGACTGGGAAGTAGAGAGCATGACGAATCTAGGCCTGACACTGGCTTTTCCTGGCTTTCTCAGATTCCGTGTTCATACTACCCTAGGACTCTGTACATCACCCTTTGGCATTTCTGACCTCACTTCTGTCCACGTGCCCAGCTTAAGACCTATTGACCACCTTAACCTTGATGCCCTCTGCTTTCTAATAATCTTCCTGACTGCCTTTTTGTGGAATAAACATAGTTTTGATGCTGGAAATACCTGGATCTAAAGTCTAGTTCTCCAAATACACACCAAATACACACCATATGGTTTCAGTTGATTTACCTGCACTTCTTCAATCCTCATAATAACTATAAAATTATATATTATCCCTTATTTGTAGATCATGAGACTACCTATTTGAAAAAAAAATAGGGAGTTTCAGAGAGCCTAATGACTTTCTCAAGGTTAAAAAGGATTGAAGTTAAAATAACTGAGATTTCCAACTAAGTCCAGTATCCTTTTTTTTTTCCTTCTTGATCACAGTTCATACATTTTTTTTTTTTAAATCCAGGATACTTTCCATTGTTCTCAAGGATTATGGCATACTCAGGCACACACACACATTTGTTCCCGGTCTGAATTTAAGCCTTTCTTCATTGCTGATGTTCAATTTAAATCCTCTGCTCCCACCTACTGAAGGAAACAAAAGGGATAAAATAATGAGGGATGTGGAACCAACGAAAAGAGATGTCATATCAGAAGGAATCTTGATTACTCCTCTTGAAAGCCTGTGCTATTGCAGTATGGTGGGGGAGCTGGCAGGAGAGCTGCAGAGGGAAGTATTCAAAAAATTAGCCAAGGTTAAATAATCAGTGTGAATGTACCCAAGCTGAACAGATTATAACATTCGAAGAGAAACTTCACACAGGATGAAGAAAAATGTTACAAAATTAAAATTAATGAGAATAAGTTTGGCACTCGTGTGTTAGCTTGGGTTGACACAGATATGAACAAAAGGGCACATCCTGCCAAAGAAAAGAAGGTGGGAGGGCAGGTGTGATTTGACCATTGACTTTTACACATCTGGAGCCAACCTGAGACCTGGTTGTGGGTGCCCTTCACACGTAAATTCATGCTGTCTTCCATCAATTATAAGTTTCTCACATTTTCTCTGTATCCCATTCTCCCAGAGCTAGACATCCATTTTTTTATTTTCCCTTTTCAGCCTTTTTGTTCTGCATTCACAATAGGTCCCGAATTAGACAGAAGATGTGCATCCGAGATGGCATATTTGAAAGCATATATTCAGAGCCATGTAGATTTGCATTTGTATTCTGACTTTGTCCAGCTGTGTGTCGCTGTGCTTTTCAGTCTCTGTTTCCTTATCGTTACCGTGATGAGAAGAAATCTGTCTGGGAGAATTTATTGCAGTTGAATGCACTGGAACAAATTTAACGTGGAGTTCGTTCCTCAATTAAGGACCGTGGTTGCAAGCCATGGAAGATACCTCTGGATATTTACACAGAGAAGAGATTTTTTTTTAAAGAGATTAGATAGCTCATTTAATTTGGGGGAAGGTTGGAAATTAAACTCATGTATAGATTTCCACATGTATATCCACAAAGAAGTAGAGGAAACTGTCCCTGCTGCCTCCAACATTGTCACTCCTGCCCCAGAAATCCTACCTCCAGCTTTTCAGAACACTCAGGAAATGACTTCATAAGAAATGAAGCTCTAAAACTTTATACCCCCCACAAGAGTAAAATAACTAAAATAAAATAAAATAATAAAACCTTATAGCCCAACTTGGACTGGTGCCACCCTCATGCCCCTTCCTTCGGCTCATTGGATCTTGACCGCAAAATATACTCATGCCCCGATCAGTTAATTTCTGCCAGATTGAGAAGAAAACATCAGACCAAAGCAGAACTGTGTGTAGTCTCTTCTGATGTGTCTTTGTCTATGGTTTGTCTCCCCAGCTCACTAGACTATTAGCTCTATATGGTTAGGACTGATTTGTGTATCACTGCATCAGCTGTTCCTAGAATTGCAACCATCCAGGATGCTTGGTAAGTATCTGGTGAGGGAATAAGTGATTATTAAGAGGGAAATGAGGTCAATATCCTCCCTCCTGGGAGCCCTTCCCAGTCGAGAGATGAGTAGAGCAGAGACCCACAGATCTGAACTTCCATAGGAGACCAAGTATATGGCAGGAATTAGGAGGGAAAGTGGGGGAAAGAAATCAAAGCAACCTGCCCAAGAATTAAAGGCACAGATGGGCCTGGTGGACAATGCAGTACCATCTTCCTCTTGTCCATTAAAGCGGTATTGGCATGCCTGTCAAAGCCCGAGCCCAAAACCGCCTGGTTGCATTTTCCTCTCACTGAATCATGTGGTGGCTGGTGGTGTCCCTCTCATATAAGAGAGTTCTGAACCGAGCAAAGAAATGAGTGCCAAGGAAACCCACATCACCCACCTACCATGATTCCATCAAGTTCAGTCTAGCTCCCAGGATCTCGGGAAGTTTGAAGAAAACCACCAGACCACGTCAAATAACAGGAATGCCTACTATAGACAGGGTAGAAACAAAGCTCAGCACACCTATTGCTTCTCTTAACCAACAAAACTCAGTGTGGAAGGTACAGTGTCATCCCATTTCTCAGCAAGAAAACTGAAACAGAGGGATTAACACGTCCCAAGGTCACACAGCTAGTAGGAGGTAGAGCCAGGATCCCAACTCAAGTGTGTGACCACAGGACCCACAAACATGAGGAAAGAGATGGAGAAAAGTAGGACCACTCTTCGTTTATTCTTCTTATCCTCCCTCTGAGTAATTCCAGCAAAGACTTATGAAGCTTTGCATCCCCCAGATAAGAACCTGCAGCTACAAAGGGGGGTAGGGCGAGAGAGAGAAATCAGAGAAAAATAACACTTGGAGATTAAAATTTTATTGCCAATATTAAAAAAAAAAAAAACATAGAATGGCTGAAGATTATAATTTAGCAATGTAAATTGGAGCAGATATTGAATATAAATTGTAAAATATAAGATGAAACTTGGAATTATTGATTACCATTTTAATATACACCAACTCATTGATTCAGCAACTGCACTCACCGCGTACTAAAGGGAAGCGCTTAGTCACAGGCACTGCGCAGGCGCCTGGGGTCCTGCAGTGTCTTGGGCACCACCGAAGCCCCGGAAACCTCCTAAATGCCCGTTAACTGAGCCAATGGTGTTACGTTACTATAGAATACTGTTTATACATTCTTAGGGGTTTTTTTGTTGTTGTTGTTGTTCTTGTGGGGTTTTTTTTTTTTCTTTTTTAAGGAAGGCAGAAGTACATATACTGATACAGACGCATCTTCATCATATCCTTTTTTTGAAAAAAGCAAATTGCTGCAATCCCATTTAATAAGTCAAGGGTGTGGATATATATTCATAAATATGTACGTGTTGGTGGGGCAAGCAAGACTTCCACCACAAACTGAATAACAAGGACTTTTTTTTTTTTTTTTTTAAGATTTCATTCATTTATTTGACAGAGAGAGACATCACAAGTAGGCAGAGAGGCAGGCAGGGGGGACCGGAAGCAGGTTCCCTGCTGAGCAGAGAGCCCGATGCAGGGCTAGATCCCAGGACCCCGAGATCTTGACCTGAGCCAAAGGCAGAGGCTTAACCCACCGAGCCATCCAGGAGCCCCTAACAAGGACTTTTTAAAAGTGGCAATGGCCACGAAGGAGAGGGAAAGAGAACAGCAAGACAAAGAGGGATTTTTCCCACGCTGGACTTCTAAGCTGGAGTTTAACTTGAAAGAGCATGGACCATTAAAAAGAAAAAAAAAAAAAAAAAAAGAGGGGAGGAGGTCACCTAGCTGGTTCAGTTGGTTCAGCATCTGACTTTCGGTTTCGGTTTAGGCTCAGGTCCTGATCTCAGGGTGGTGGGATGGACCCCTGCCTTGGGATTGGCTTTCAGATGAAGTTTGCTTGAGACTCTTTCTTCCTCTGCCTCAGCCCCTTCCCCCACTCAGGCGCTCTCTCACTCAAATAACTAAATACATCGTTTTAAAAAAGATAAATAAAGGACCGCTAAAGGGAATGCCAAGCTCAGAAGGAAGACAAGGGAGAGCAAAGAAGAAAAACAGAGCAAGGAAAGAATGCACACACAAACACTCAGACTCTAAGGCAGATTTTGTGCATTTCAACCTGCTTCAGCCTACACTTGCAGAGTCTCCAGGAACGCCAAACTTTTTTTGAGAAAAGGTTGGGCTTGAGCAGCTTTTGTGAATGCATGACTTCCTCATGAGGGACTGCACAGGGGTTTCCAGGAGCCAAGCCCCAGGTGCTCCCAGGCTCTCGCTGCTCAACCTTGAAGGCAGCATGCAGAAAGGGGGACTTGGACCGTCAGAAAGGCACTAGTCTAGAAGTAAGGAAACCTATTTAAGACACATATTGGACTCAATTACCTCTCAAATCCTAGGCTCCTGACCTCAATGTGTCAAGCAAATCACTTAACCCCTCTTACTGGGCATCAATTTCCTGACACTATGTAAAAAGTTTTACAAACTAGGAGATTTGAAACAACAGAATTTCATTTTCTCCCAGTTCAGGAGGCCAGAAGTGTGGAATCAACATGTCTGCAGGGTTGGTTCCTGCTGGAAGCTCCAAGGGGAAAAACTCTCCTAGCTTCTGGTGAAAGCCAACAGTCCTTGGCTATTCTTTGCTTATAGTCACAGAGCTCCAATCTTTGTCTCCATCCTCATTTGGTGTTCTTCCTGTGTCTCTGTGTGTGTCTGAATTTCCCTCTTTTTATAAGGAGACTAATCACTGGATTAGGACCCACCATACTCCAGTGTGACCCTATCTGCAGATGCCCTACTTTCAAATAGGGTCACATTCACAAGTACCCGAGGGTGATGACTAGAACTTATCTTTTGAAGGCACACAATTTCATCCACAACAGAGCTCAAATCCCCACTCCCTAGTTAACGTCACATTTGTCATGAGGGAAAATGAAATAAAATTATGACAGTACAGGCCATGAAATGTGGGTGTTCCTATATCTGAGCAGTAATCATGATCTCTGTAGCATTCAGGTTCCAAATCCACACCATGGAAACGTGGAGGTCCTTTTATCACACCAAGATATTTCCACATCCTATGATGTGCTTAGAGCCAGGGACACAAGGACAATAGAGGGAGGGAAAGAGCTGGCCCCAGCCCTAGGCTCCTGGCTGGTGGGGAGAATCCAGGGTCCTCCAGGGATGTCCTGGCCCAGATGAGAAATCCTCTCAGAGGCAGGGATTGGACCAACTCAGCCCTTTCATCCTGGCTGGACCCTGGGAGTTCTGGTCTTGCCAACGTTTGTGCTCTAAGAATGTGAACTCAGGCCATCTCCTTCCCTTTTCCAACCACAAGACAGCTCTTGGCAAGGTTCAGAAAAGAATGTGGAAGGGTCTGATTGTGGGTTTGGAAGCCTGGCTCCAAGTGACCAAGTAATGGGTGTAGGGCTGCCTGTCTTCACTGAGCCCTGCCTGCTTCATTCTCCTCAGGCTCAGAGCCCCTGAGGGCCCCCCCCCCCGACCTGTCCCCTCTACTCTCTGCACTGTTCCTCAGTTCCCTCCACCTCTTCCTGGAACTGGGTTGTCCAAGCTTCCCCTGCGGATGTTTTATGGTCTATCCCACTTCCACTGTGGCTCTGCTGCCTGTCACTGCCTACTCCTCTCCCTCTCCTCCCCAGGAACCACTAGAGAAGCAGGCAAACCCCTCTTCCCACCCGCAGCCAGTTACCCTGAAGGGTCTTCCAGAAAGCACCTGCTCTGCCTAGGAGGCTTTCTCCAGCTGTGAGAACTAGTTTCCTCTACTCTCTTCCAAATGCTGATGCTGAGCATAAGAGTCACAGGCTAAATAAGACACTGTATCCTTTCTAAGCATTAGGCAATTTGCAACTTTTTTTTATTTAAAAAAAAAAAAAAAAAAAAAAAAACCTAAGTAATCTGTTCAAGGTCAGACTGCAAGTAGGCTGTAGATCTGGGCTCATAACTCATTGCTCTGTAGACCCCAAACAGATGTCCAGCTAGTGTTCAGCAAGACAGTTCTGGAAAACGTACATCGAATTCCGGCATTCTTGAGTGTTGGTCTGAAGGGACCCGTGTCGGCATGGGTCACCATCAGGGTCACTGCCGCCCAGATCCCCTTTCCAGGCAGGGCTCTGGTCTACTTCAGTTCTCCCCCAGCCACTATGTGCCTCTGACACAGAGGCAAGTTTACAGTACTTCCAGGGGCTCTAAACACAGACTCACAAACAAAAGACTACAGCTAAGCTGTCAGTGGGAGGATGAAAGCCAAACAAGGAGACAGCCCACAAGTGCGCTGAGTCATAACACATTATCCAAAACGATGACGGTGTGCATCTGCACACTCACGCCCAGGGCCTCACCCCAGCCCACCCCCTCATACACGCAGAATATGAAATACCAAGTATGTAAATAAGAGACAGAGAGGGAAAGAATAAAAAGAACAATACAGAATCACGACTTATCAGGCCACCAGCCCTAGGAGGGACTGGAACAAGAAGCACACACAGGATGTTGCTTTCTGAGAATGCAAGACAAAGCAGAGAGGGATGGCCCCGTGCAAGGGCCCACTGTGAGTGACAGGTGCAGCCCAGTCTCTCCTCGCATCACTCCCCCACCCCATTTCAGGATAGGCTGAGGATTCAAAAAAATTATAATTTAAATGTCAACATGCTTATGCCTTGTAAAACAAAAACAAAAAACCCTTCATCTTTGCAGTCAGAAAAAAACAACAACAACAACAACAACAACAACAAAAAATCACCTTGATTTAAATTCAATCTTTGCCACTTATGGGCTTTAAGACTTTGGGTGGAATCCTTAGCCACTCTCTGCCTCCATGGTCTCCTGTATAAAATGGAATTGGCATGGCAGTCTCCCAGAATCAAATGGTCATGGCTTGAGATGTTTTAGGTAAAACCCATGAAATGTACTAGCTAATAATAAATGTAACAACAGTAAAAATAAACACGAAAGTAATAAAGCACACTGTTCAGAGACTACTTTAGTTTAACATTTTTTAAAGGAAATTGGGCAGAGGGATGGTGGGCCTGGATTCCAGGATTTGGTGTACAAGTTAAAGAAGAAGCAGGGCTATAACTAAGAAGCCAGATGGTCTGATTTCCATCTCCCAACTCTGTTATTTTCTGCAGATTTGAGAAAGTTACCTGTGCCTCAGTTTCTCCATTTGTAAATGGTATCCATAGAGTTATAGTAGAGCATGTTAACATAAAACATTTAGAACAGTGACTGGAACATTGTAACCATCATATGAATATTAGCAACTCTTTTTTTTTTTTTTAAGATTTCATTTATTTATTTGATAGACAGAAATCACAAGTAGGCAGTGAGGCAGGTAGAGAGAGGGGTGAAGCAGGGTCCCCGCCAAGCAGAGAACCCAATATGGGGCTTGATCCCAGCAGCCTGGGATCATGACCCGAGCTAAAGGCAGAGGCTTTAACCCACTGAGCCACCCAGGCGCCCCATTAGCAACTCTTCTTATTAAACCCCGTAAATGACTTTTTTTTTTAGATTTTATTTTTTTTAAGATTTTATTTATTTATTTGACAGAGAGAGAGAGAGAGAGCACAAGTAGGCAGAGGGGAAGGGGAAGCAGGCCCCCTGCTGAGCAGAGAGCCAGATGCAGGGCTCGATCCTAGGACCCTGAGATCACGACCTGAGCTGAAGGCAAAGGCCTAACCCACTTAGCCACCCAGGCACCCCTAGATTTTATTTTTAAATAATCTCTACACCCAGATTAGGACTCAAAACTCACAACCCCAAGATCAAAAGATCAAGAGTCACGTGCTCCACTGACTAAGCCAGCCAGGTGCCCCCTCAATGATTTATTCCTCATCCAATTTGGACTCCAGTGGACTTTACAAAGATAAGCATGATGTTCAGATATTCTTCAGAGTCTCTGTCTATAAATGCTATAAACTGGGCGTATTGTGAATGTTTTATTTCTCATTTACTTCCATGCACTCACTCAGGGGAACAGTAGTGTTTCCCTTTACTTCATTATAAGACTTTCTGGCTTTGGAAACTGTAGGTAAAACTCATTGCTTGGCTCTGAATGTCTGTGTGTGCCCCAAAATTCATATGTTGAAATTCAGCACGATGATATTTGGAGATGAGGACTTTGGGAGGTCATGAAAATGGAGCTCCCATGAATGGGATTAGTGCCACAGAACACACAGTGAGAAGTCAGCAGTCTGCAACCCAGAGAGGGTCCTCACCAGAAACTGACCTTGCAGGGCCCTGATCTTGGACTTTAGCCTCCAGAACTGGGAGCAGTAAATTTCTGCTATTTGTAAGCGACCCATCAATGTATAGTACTTTGTTAAAGCAGCCCAGAAAGACAAAGATGTGCATAAAATAGTAAGGTATCACTCACTTAAATATAACCTCATTTTTGTATTGTGAGCTGCATTCTATATGTCAAATGCCAAGATGGGTGCTGCATTCGGTCGGCCATCCATATCTCAAAACCTACCCGTTGAGAGAACAGTTCACTTAACCTCAAGATATCAGAAAGAAATTTGCCAAATTTCAACCACTAAAAAGCTCAGCCCTAAGCTTTTTTAAGTTGTTTCCCCTCCCCCCAAGGTGAGTTTCCATTCAGCATCCCTTTTCTCCCTTTATAAGAGATTTAATTAACTTGACCAAGTGTTGGTGACCCTCTGCTGATCTTAAGTGAGAGGTGACTTAGACCTTGTCTTACCCCCCTTTATGTTGCAACTCCAGTGGACACTTTTCCCCACTGGGTCCCTATGCCATGTTTTGAACTTGGAGAAAAGAATCTGACTATTCACTAACACGTTTCTAGAACCACATCACACATATAGTACCTGGTTTTACGATGAAATAACCCAGTTTTATAAATCTGCCAAGAGAATAGGTTGGAATTCTTTTTTAGGGTAGGTAATACTTTGCTCAAATAAATCCAATTCATGGAAAGTTTTGAAGTTCCTTTTGAGAGTATTTTTAGAGCATTTTCTTCTCTCACACTCATGAGAGGCTGAATGGCATATTTAGAACACAAGAGACAGTCTAATAAGGGCATGAAGTCATACAGAACTGAGTTTAAATCCCAGCCTTTTAATTGAATCAAATCACAGATATCAGGGAGGAAATTAAATTCCCCTGGTGTTTCAAAGGTTAACCTACAGTCTGAGCCAATGTGGTATTGGTGGGATAGGACAACTTTGGTAGCAATTTCTTTTTTTTTTTTTTAAGATTTTATTTTATCTGTTTGGGGGGCACAAGTGGGGGGAAGGGGAAGCGTAGACGGGGAAGTAGACTCCCTGCTGTACAAGGAGCCCAATGAGGAGCTCCATCCCAGGATCCCAGGATCCCAGGATCGTGATCTGAGCTGAAGGCAGATGCTTACCCAAATAAGCCACCCAGGCACCCCTTGCATTTCTGAATCAAGAAAAATAATATCCGTTAGGACAGTAAAGTGGGCCCTTCAAATGTCAGCCCCATCCTCCCCAAAACAGAGCAAATCAGAACAAAAACTTTTCTGATCTGCACCTGGCATTTAGGCTAAAAACAAGTATCTCCCCCAGCTCTGGCCCCCTTGTTGGTGAAGTTGCGTACACAAGCAAATGTGCTTTGGCAAGGCAGAATGTTTTTTCAGCTGAAATGGTGGTGGTTCAATTAGCTTAGCAGTTTGCAGAGAAGATTCATTCAAAACACTGAAAAGCAAACATTGGCAAAATGGAAAGTTATTTCCTAGCTCGCTTTGGAGATATTTTAAACATAGAAACTCAAGAGAAAAAGAGCTCTAAGACAGCTTCCTGGTCCAACCAAAGTAGAAGTAGCCTCAGATCAAATGAACTCATGCAGAAATGAAGGCATTTGCCACTTGGGTGTGTGTCACGCGTTCCTGGTAGCCACAAAGCAAGGTTCCAGGTCCAGACAATCAACCATTATGCTTATTCTTCCATTTAATATTTATCTCATTCTTCCTTCCTTTATAGTAAATGGTGTATCCCATTCCCTGCACCCCTTTACTGGACCACGAGCCACCTGAAGGCTAAGAAACTGAAGAGCACCCTGAGGTGGTTGGAAAGAAAGTAGGAATTCCAAGCCCATGAGTGAGTCAAGCTGACCAATTTAGCCATAAGGCACACTGGGCTGGATTCACGGACGTCTGGGTTGCAGCCCGCACCCCACCACATGGAAAAGTCAGTGATCACCTCTGAGCCTCAGTTTCTCACCTATGAAGTGAGGATTATGTCTTCTAGCTGGGACATTATTTTTAGAATTTAGGTGAGGTGTGGCAAGTTAAGAGATAGACACTCTATTGATGCTGGCTTTCTTTCCTCTTCAACAATCATATGATGAACGTGGACAATGAAGGAAATCAATGATAAAAAGATAAACTCAAAGGCACATCCACAGAGCACCTACTATGTGTGTAGACCCTTCTGTGCCCTGAGACAAGCAAGGTGCCAGGTTCCTACAATGGCCCACATGTGCCTGCAGGACCCTGAGAGCAAGTGCCTCCTTAAAAGTTGGGGCCCCATATCTGCTTTTCTCACCCTGATGCCTGTCCTACCTGCTCTCTTGGCTGGTGCCCTCAGGTCCCCAAAATAAATACTGCAAACGAGTGCCTAATAACACAAATTTATCCTCTTACAGATTTGGAAGCTAGAAGTCTTCAATGAAGGTGTCACAACATCCTTCTCTCTCTGAAGGCTCAATGGAAGAACCCATTCCCTGCTTCTTCTAGCTTCTGGTGGCCTCAGGTGCTCAGTGACTGTGGATATCTTATTCCCACTTCACCTCTATCTTCACATGACCCTCCCTTCTTTCCCTTCATCTCTCTGTGTGTCTCTCCTTCATCTCTTTTAAGGACACCTGTCACTGGATTTAAGAACCACCTGGAAATTCCAGGATGATCTTCTCTTGAGATCTTTAATTACATTTGCAAAAACCCTTTTCCACTCACAGTTTCTGGGGACTAAGACACATTCATATATGTTGGGGGGAGCTATAATTCACAACCATTCTCTTCTTTCCTCTGACCTCCTCAAACTCCTTTTCTGCAACAAGGAATGTCCCCATCACCCATGTTCAGTAAGAGCAGAAACAGGGAGCCCAGCTGAGATGGGGAAGTTTTTGACAAATGAGAACACTCACAGAACCTTATGGTTCTATATGTAATTACAGTACCCACCAAAAGTGCAATCAGTTCATTATAAAATGTAAACTCAATGAGGATAGAAACTGGGAACTCTTCAAAGCTTTGGCTCTAGTCTTGTGGTTCACTGGTGTTCAGGAACTATGTCTTTAAGACATGGATGGAAAAATAAATAAATTCTCAAAATGCTTTTTAAAAAAGACATGGATAGAGAAGGATTAGAAGGGTAATATACTCCCATTACACAACTTCTAAAAGCATAGTCTAAGATTTATACTCCTTTCCTGGCATAGGTGGACAAGAGCATCCTAGAATGAGAATAGGACTAGAAACCAAAAGAACCAGATTCTAACCCTGTTCTCAAGTCTAAGTCTTTGCATCTGTAAAATGGTGACTTAATTACTGTCATTCCCAAGTTCATTATTGGTACTGATGAATATAGCCTAAGTCATTGTTTTTTTGCCAGAAATACACTAAGGCAAGAGGGAAAGCTTAGGAAAGGTACAAATAAGCCTATTTGACAGACCTGAGCCAACTTGTTTTGCACAACATCCAGACAGTTGAATCTTCCCCCCTGCTATCAGAAGGTACTGGATAAAGGGAGTTGGGGAGTCAGGGCTGCCATGCCTGGGAACCAGGCCAGGATCCAAAGCCACTTTTTTCTCTGCAGCCAAGTTCCTTCCTCCTGCCTTATTTTCCAGTGGTGTGTGTAATATCAGCACATGGTGAGATGCAATTAAAATGTGTGTCATGGAGTGTGAGTATCTTTACATTCTAATTACAGGTTAATAGAATGGACCCAGAGAGATCGCCTAATTAATCTTGGAAGGAGATGCATATGTTTAACGATCCTCCAATAAAGGAGCTATGTTCCCTTTAAGAGGATAGTATTGAAAAGAGGCTAAATTCAGGTAAGGGATTCATCTCTGAATGAATACATACCATTCACATCAATTGCACCCCAAATTAGGGTTTACCATGTGTGTGTTCAATTCCAGTTCATAAGTGCTGGTATAGTGATAGGTCATTCTCTCTCCCACCCCAAATACACACATTTCACATTCATTTTATCATCCATTCAACACATAATTACTGAGTACATTTAATGACAATTGTGAACAGGATCCTATTATTTCAAATGTCAGGGTCATCTGAATCTCACTTTATCTGTTGCAATCACCTCCGAAATAATGCCTGTCACTCAAATTTCTCCCAATTCCAGTCTGAACACCACAACCCAGGGACAGGGAACGTTTCTGTCTTGTGGTTATAGTCTCTGGATTTCACAGCATGGGAGGTCCTCACTGCTTCAAGAATGAACTCAGAATCTCAGCATAGCTTCAGGAATCTTTCTCAATCCCATGCTGCTATTGGACCACACTGACTCTCATGTCCTCTCTGCTACTTTCACATGTTTCTCAAACCAGGGACTTCTGGGACACCTGCAGCAGAATCACCAAACTGCTTGATAAAAAGGTAAACCCTGGCCTATAGGCACCACAGGATGAATCTGGCCCTCAGATGCTGGATCCCTGTCAATGCCTTCTTATGAAGCATTCTGGGTAGTTTTGATGCCATTACAGTTGGAGAAGCTGGGTTCTAGGAACACGAAGCTTTAAGCTAAATTCTGAACGCTCCATTCTGTTTCTCACCTCTGTAAATCTGCTGGCACTGGTGTCTCTTCAGGAGCCCCTTCCCCTCTTCTCTTTTCGATGAATCCCGTTCATCTTCTGAGCCCACTCAAACGCCACCTCTTTGGGGAAAACTTCTACTCCCTTCCATTTAGTGCCTGTATGAGTCTCTCTCTCTCTCCTCTGGGGCCCTCAGTCCTTGCTCTTGGTCTCTACATACCTATAGCACTCAGGATGTTCTATTGCAGACATTCATTTTCTTCACCCTATCTCCCATTTCTTGCAGAGAAAAAAAAATGATTTATTGGACACAATATTTTCAGATTCGAGTGCAATGCTTATATCTTTGACCTCTCCCAGAGTATCAGTGTCCCTTCAAATTAGGATGATGACTAAATAAATACGAGGTGGAACTAGAGAGAGCTGGGCTGGAAACATCAATGTTACTGCCAATTTTTTTTTTTCTTGGAGAATGCTATGGAAGACTCAATATCTCCATAATAAATTAGACTGAGGGAAATTGGAAGGAGTGGTGAACCATGAGAGACTATGGACCCTGAAAAACAACCTGAGGGTCTTGAAGTGGCGGGGGGTGGGAGGTTGGGGGAACAAGGTGGTGGGTATTAGGGAGGGCACGTATTGCATGGAGCACTGGGTGTGGTACAAAAACAATGAATACTGTTACACTGAAAAGAAATAAAAAATTTAAAAATAAATAAATAAATAAAGGTTAAAAAATTAGATTGACATAACCTATTTGTAACAGATTGATTTAATTAATAGTTACAATTCTTCTTCCTCCATGTATCTCCACCCTTCACCATGCAACTTTGGAGTCCCTCATGAAAGAAGTGAAACCTGTTCCTCCACTCTATAAATCTGTATGGGCTAGTGATGCGCGTTGGCCAATGAGATATAAACACGTGTCATGTAGATGGAGGTTTGAGAAAGCCCTTGCACAGATGTGCTTGTGTTCTTGCACTGCTGCCACCACCATGAGCACACACTGGGGCTGGTCCTCTGGAGGATGAGAGGCACATGGAGCAGACTCACTCCGGCTCAAGCCCGGCTAAATCAGCTGACAACCAGCTGATCCCCAAGCATGGCTGAGCTGCCTAAGGCCAGCATAACTACCCTGTTTCCTCTCCTCCACGCCCAGATGCATGAACAGTAATTAACCCTTGGTGTTGGTTTGTAGTTTTCTGCTGTGAAACCTTACTGCAGCCATAGATAACTGAGACACAAAGCCACTGGGTTGTTGCAAAAATTAATCATGAACATGTGAGCATGCTTAGCTCAGCAGCCTGTATCCTTAGAGCTCTCAATACATGGTAACTAATGATCACAAATATGGACATGACTCCAGGTTCCTTTCTAGGAAGACATCTTTGGGAATTTGGCTTACAGTCAATGTCCGTTTCTTGTTTGTTCTATTCCTTTCTCTTGGCCAATGGCATCAAATAGGACCTTTATATAGAGTAATTTTTTGTCAAAGGAGTGGGAGGCTACACATGCATCCCCCACTTGGAAGGCTAGCAGAGCTTTCAAATCACCGTGTTCTGCAGATCTTCGACTGTTCTTCGTGAAAGGACTCATCATTAACTCAACAAATGTCTGTTAAGACAATAATACATTTTAATATCCTGAAGGTATAGAAGCAAACAGGTCAGATAGAGTCCCCCAACCTCTTGAAACAAACAAGGTTTTGATATCCTGGTGACTCCACTCAGTCATTCAAGTATTTTTTTTTATTTTATTCATTAATTCATTAAATATTATTGTGCACCATTCGTACTGACACTAAGGTAGAAGTACTTATCAGTCTGTCATGAAATCCTTAAATAAATCCAGATTTTTAGGTAAAACTTCCAGATTTTGAAATGTTGGCATCAAATTGAAAACATAGGAAAGCTTTGTGTGTGTCAAACAAAAAAGCCAAGGGCCACTGTTCGAAATGCTTCTTTGTCACTCGCATAACCCTCACTGAAATTTTCCATGTGCATTTTTATCTCCCCTTTTAGATGGTTAATTCATCTGAAACAAGATCAGTGGGTTCTTCTTGGTGTCTCCCAGGTGTTTTGCACTGTGCTTTCAAGTAGGGAGTGTCTATGAATCTTTATGAATTTGACTGCTGAGACACAGTATCTATATTTTAGGTAACAAAATGATCACAGAGATAAGACAGACAAGATGTGTTCACAAATAACTGTTCCATGTTAATAGCTATGGTGAAGGCAACAGCCAGAGTTACTGCTGTTTACTGAGCCTCTGCTATGTGCCAGGCATTGCACTGTCTGGAAATCTGCTTACTATAGTCCTCACAGCTAGTCTGCAGAATGCCATCACCAGATGGCACCTGTCTGAGTGCCCTTACATGCTCATGTCATACAATTTTAGTTTAAAATGGCTTATACCCATCCTCCATTAAAACAGAAAAGCAACCACCTACTACTGGAGATCAAATGACTTCTCTTCCTATTCAGGCCTTGCTCTGGTTTCCTGCCTGTGCTGAGCTCTGGACCTTGCTTGGGTCTCCTTTCCCATTGTTGATTTTTTTTCTCATACAACTTAAAATCAAGAAGGGCCCCTCTCCTTTGGTTCTGCAAAGGGACCACAAAATACCTGCTATTAGGAGTTTACTGAAGATTTGGGATTAACAAATCAGGATTTCACAGAATAGAGTACAGAATGGGATTTCTAAAAGAATATTCCAACACACTCTTCTTTTTTTATTTATTTTTATTTTTTATTAATTTTTTAATCACTTTTTTAATTTATTTTCAGCGTAACAGTATTCCTTGTTTTTGCACCACACCCAGTGCTCCATGCAATCCGTGCCCTCTCCAATACCCACCACCTGGTTCCCCCAACCTCCCACCCCCCACACTTCAAAACCCTCAGGTTGTTTTTCAGAGTCCATAGTTTCTCATGGTTCACCTCCTCTTCCAATTTCCCTCAATTCCTTCTCCTCTCCATCTCCCCATGTCCTCCATGTTATTTGTTATGCTCCGCAAATAAGTGAAACCGTATGATAATTGACTCTCTCTGCTTGACTTATTTCACTCAGCATAATCTCTTCCAGTCCCATCCATGTTGCTACAAAAGTTGGGTATTCATCCTTTCTGATGGAGGCATAATACTCCATAGTGTATGTGGACCACATATTCCTTATCCATTTGTCCACTGAAGGGCATCTTGATTCTTTCCATAGTTTGGCGACCATGGCTATTGCTGCTATAAACATTGGGGTACAGATGGCCCTTCTTTTCACTACATCTGTATCTTTGGGGTAAATACCCAGTAGTGCAATTGCAGGGTCATAGGGAAGTTCTATTTTTAATTTCTTAAAGCCTATTTGCCTGGCATAATATTGGGTAAATCTCACTGATTTCTTCTCATTCCTGATTGATTTCTACCAAGTTGCAGTGGGACCACCCCTCTCTCAAGACCATCTCAAATATCTTGAGCTCTGTCACCTCTACCCACATCTTTTCTGCAACTACTTCCAGTTTCCCTAGTTGCCTCTAAGAACTTCCAATTCCTACTGAGTTTTTAGCAGAATAAATCACTTCCTGTAATTGTTAATTTTAAGTGTCAAGTTATCTGAGATTTAGTGCTGACTTCTTCAGTCAAGCACCAGGCTCAATGTTGTCATAAAAATATTTTTTTAGATGTGATTGACATTTGATTCATTTGACTTTGAGTAAAGCAGGTAAGCCTGGGGTAGGCCTCATCTGGTCAGTTGAAGGCTTTAAGAGGAAAAAATCATAAGAATAGCATTGAACAGAAATATAGAGACAATCTACAAAAAGAAAGATTTCAAAGGTAACACGATGTCAATAAAAATGTATCTATCAATATCTATCAATGTATCTATCAATAATCACTCTCAATGTGAATGGCCTAAATGCACCCATAAAACGGCACAGGGTTGCAGATTGGATAAAACGACAGGACCCATCCATATGTTGTCTACAAGACAAAATGGGTCCATTTTGAACCTAAAGATACACCAGACTGAAAGTGAAGGGTTGGAGAAGCATCTTTCATACCAATGGGCCTCAAAAGAAGGCCGGGGTAGTGATTCTCATATCAGATAAATTAGATTTTAAACTAAAGACTGTAGTCAGAGAAACAGAAGGACACTACATCATTCTTAAAGGGACTATCCACCGAGATGATCTAACAATTGTAAATATCTATGCCCCCAATATGGGAGAAGCCAATTACATAAGAAAAATGTTAATCAAGATAAAGAGTCATTGATATGAATACATTAATAGTAGGAGATCTTAACACAACTCTCTCAGAAATAGACAGATCATCGAAGCAGAAAATCAATAAAGAAACAAGAGCATTGAATGACACATTGGACCAGATGGACCTCATAGATATATACAGAATATTCCACCCTAAAACAACAGAATACTCATTCTTCTCAAGTGCACATGGTACCTTCTCAAGAATAGACCACACACTGGGTCACAAATCAGGACTCAACCAATACCAACAGACTGAAATTATTCCCTGCATATTCTCAGATCACAATGCTTTGAAACTGGAGCTCAATCACAAGGAAAAGTTCAGAAGGAACTCAAACACCTGGATGCTAAAGACCTCCTTGCTTAAGAATGCTTGGGTCAACCAGGAGATCAACGAAGAACTGAAACAATTCATGGAAACCAATGAGAATGAAGATACTTTGGTCCAAAACCTATGGGATACAGCAAAGGTGGTCCTAAGGGGGAAATACATAGCCATCCAAGCCTCCCTAAAAGAAACTGAAAAATCCAGAACACACCAGCTGTCTCTACACCTTAAAGAGCTGGAGAATCGACAACAAATCAAAACAACTCCACACATAAGAAGGGTAATAATCAAGATTAGAGCTGAGATCAATGAGGTAGAAACCAGAGATACAGTAGAACGTATCAATGAAACTAGAAGCTGGTTTTTTGAAAGAATCAGTAAGATCGATAAACAATTGGCCACACTAATCTAAAAGAAAAGAGAGAAAGCCCAAATTCATA
>NW_019154105.1:62379162-62462825 GCF_002288905.1 Enhydra lutris kenyoni
GAGCCGAAGGCAGCGGCCCAACCCACTGAGCCACCCAGGCGCCCGGAACTGACTTTTAAAAGTCCTGATTTTGTGGTCTGCTGCTCCACCGCTTGCCGGGAGCCGGCCCCTCCCCCCGCGTCTATCTTCCTGTTGCTTTGGATTCACTTCTCCATCAGTCCTACCTTTCAGAAAGTGGTTGATTTTCTGTTTCTAGAGTTGCTGTTCTTCTCTTCGATCTCCCGTTGGATCTGTAGGTGTCTGCAATCTTTAGATAAGCTATCTAGCTGATCTCCCGGTACCTGAAGTAGTCTCAGCCTGCTACTTCTCCGCTATCTTGACTCCTCCCGCTCGGCAGTCTTGTTTATTTGAAGAACTTATCTCCTACCCACTAGAGTACATGAGTCTTATCAAGGTTTCCAGTGTACTAACTATATCTTGCTCATTTAGACTTATTAGGATGATCTCATCAAAACTATGAACTAGTGTGATGTTCTGAAGAAGATCCAGCTGGTCCAGGACTCTTCATACTAAAACCAAGTATTACAACAGAGGTTGGGACAGTTAGTATAACCCTCGGGCAGGAAGCAAATAAATACTGTTGTCCAGTGCAGGTGAATGCAACTCTCTCTGATCTTCTTTCTGATAAGGTTGAGACTGGATTGGCCAAATTGATGGTCACATGCCATGTACCTGGAGACATGCCAATCTGCTCTAGTAAAGATCCCACATGTGGCCCAATATTTGAAATTTTGGACTACTACTTAGATGAGTTAGCCATAATCTGTGATCACTGTTCAGAATCTGCCTAGGTTTTATAAGAATGAGTCTGAGAATTTAAACTGTGGAACAGTAGGGATCATCTATTAAGTATTGAAGGGTGATGCTAATTTCTGCCATCTCCTCTGATATGCAGTATTGTTTTAATGCACTGCTTCGGCCAAGGAGGGGCAGTTTCAGGGAATTTCACTTAGCATTTGCCCATTACAAAGCTTTTACCTTGAAAGCTAAGGTATCAATATAGAAATTGTGGCAATTGTCAGGAATGTTGTATTAGTCTGCTCAGGCTGCCATAGCAAAGAACCAATGACTCAGTGGCTTAAATTTCTTAAATTAGAAGAACCAACAACTTGGTGGTTTCTATTTCTTAAAGTAGAAGTTTGTTTTTACACAGTTCTGGAAGTTTTAAGTCTGACATCAAGATGTCCACAGGGCTGTTTCTTCTGAGGACTCCTTCCCTGGATTACAGATGACCATCTCTCCCTTGAGGTTTGCATGGTCCTCCCTCTGTGTGTCTGTGTCTCAATCTCCTCTTCTTACAAGGACACCAATCCCATTGGATTCTAGAGCCCACCTGAATGATCTTATTTCACCTTAATTATTTTTAAAGCTCCTATCTCCCAAATACAATTACGTCTGAAGTACTGAGGGTTAGGACTTCAGCACGTGAATTTGGAGAGGAAACATTTCAACCCCAAACAGAAGTCCATTCCAATGACATCACTGGGGACCAGAAAAAATGACCACCTAGTATGACCATGGATCAGTCATTGGATGCAGACCATCTCAAGAGGTATAACCCTGGGCAATGGGGCTCTCTTGAGCTGAACCCATTTTCATAGGGGATTAGAAGCTGAAGGCTGTATGTCAGCTGCACTCCTATAACTATTGGATTCCATTCTTTCTTCCTAAAAGTTGTTCTTCTGTGTGAAACATCAAAGTATCTGCCACACAATGCTTGGCCACTTTGATGACCTTCAAATTGATTCATCAATCAATTTGTTAACAATTTACTTGAACATTTTGCAAATTCAGACACTAATTAATTAAAAAGTATACCATGCCTCCCCAAGTGACAAAGGACCATCATCGTTCGAAGCTTTTGTGGTTTTCAGCAACAAGGGATAATCCAATCAGTAAAGTAAAACAATAAGTTGGGTATCAAAAAATCCCAATTATGTACTCCCCTCATGGAATATCCTTGCTACACACAGAGTGATCCATGGACTAGCAGCAGCTATATCCCCTGGAAGCTTATAGAAATGCAGAATCTTGGGTCCCACCTCAGAACTACTGAATCAGAATCTGGATTATAATAAGATCCCCAGGTGATTCTTTTTCTCACTAAAGTCTGTATGTGACCTTAGGCAATTAATTAACCTCTGTGAGCCTGATGTTCTTCATCTGTGAAAGAAGGCAATTGTAGCTAGAAAACCCCTTAGATCCCTTCAAGTTCTAAAATGCCGTGAAAATCTGAGCAGGGTTTGATCTTTAAAAGTAACACTCTGCCTCTCATAGAAAATGCATTGAACTTTTAGCCTTCCTTATCCATGAACGTTCTGCTTCCTGCAAACTTCACTTCCATTTGTAATCGGCAATTAAAGTCATGGTTGAAAGGAGACTTCTGATAGCCTAAATGTAAAAGACATACCTTGTTAATATGTCAGCTCGGCACCTTAAGGCTGATGTAACTTAGAAGTGTCTGGGGGTAATGTGTTAAAGTGCTAGACCAACACTTACTGGAGTTTAAGAAGTGATTTGGGTGAGGCCAGCAAGGACCATTATCAGTTTCACCATTTAGTGCTTGACCGTAATAGAGAACTGGCTCTTGTTTAGCCACTATAATTTATGGCTATACTTCATTTAGATGCAGCCATCAGCAAGATAGCAATGGGGGGGGGCAGGGATTTGGGAAGGAAAGATTTGTGATGAATGACAGATGGTAGCTTTAAAGTTGAACACTAAATTATCTCCCATTCTCTTTGTACGAACTATTTGAAGTCCCGGGCCCCCTTCTAAATCAAAACTTCCCAAATGATTAAGAACCCCAAAGTACTTGAATGGTGACCTGCAAATAGAATTTGGTATAAAAAATGGAAGTCAAAACTTACCATCAAAAGATGTATTCATTATTTTGTGAAGATCACAAAAATGAAGTTGCAAGTTTGGGGAAACTATACAGAAATTGTTGTGTAAACCATAATGATAATATTGATACAAATAGACTAATAAAACCAATTGCAGCTAACCTTTATTGAGGCTTTCCCAAGGCAAGAAACCTTTTTTATGTACTTCATTTATCCTCAAAACAGTGAGGAAACACGATTATTATGCCCATTTTACAGACGAGTAAATTGGAGTGTTAGATTAGATGCTCCGACTGTGGGGTAGCTGGAATAGGAACTCAGATCATCTGGCCCCAACCCTTATTTTTATACCATCTTACACTTCTTGGTCAGCTATCATTGGCCACTTGCCACGTAAGTCTTCTTACTAAGGATGCACAAGGGGGATTATATATAATCTTTATTTTAGATGAGGAGAGGTCAACTACCTGCCCAGATTCCCCCAGGTTTATTTCTTGGCCCAAGAGACACTGCGTCTATCTGACACATTCAATCTGCTGAAATATCCCCAGTGGGGTCATGTCCATATTATGCCTTTGTTGAGAGAGGTATGGTGATGGTGTGGACCCCAGGGATGCCCACTCTTAACTCACAGTGCTTACTGTCCAGGTATACTGACTCACCTCCAGTTGCCAGTATCCAGGCTCTTTTCCTGAAGCCTTGTTTTTCTTTGGCAGACAAGTTCTCTGTCCGTACACAAGGCAGGCAAACAATGTTGGGAAGTCATCGCTACCCCACCCTCATGCTCATATGCAACCCCCAATGGACGTCTAATGGGCGCTAATGGCCCAAGCTCCCTTGCTCCTCAGGCAAGATAACTCTGAGATGTGTTCTACACTGTCCCTCAGAATTCCTCTGTGGAGTAAGCTGCTGTCTCCGGTGCCCATAGTCAAAATTGCCTGAGGAATCCCTCGTTAGCTTCCTTTTCTTCTCTCCCTCTCACTTCCCCACTCCCCCAGTATTTCCTGGGATCACTTTTCAAATAAACTATTTGCCCTCAAAGCCTTAATATGAGTTTCTCCCAGAAGCAAACTCTAAGTTTACCTTCATACTATGAACTCAAGTTTACCTTCATACTATGAACTAACTGAGTGCTTGCATTATATCAAGCACTTGGACTAAGTCGGGGATGTGATGATAAACAAGATGGGGCCCTTCTCTCACTGTGTCCACAGTCCAGGGATAAGACACTGAGAAGGCAATTGCAAGTTATAAAATAATCACAACGGCGTGGGAAAGGCCAGTCTAGAAGAGATCTGTGAGTGGTGTTCCACTTATTTTAACATTCAAAGAGGGAATCAAGATGAGGAGAATGTTGCAAGCAGAAGGAATGGCATATCGGAAGGTAAACCTAAAACACCCTGTGTTGCATTGAAGTGGTAAGAAAGTCAGTGTTGCTACAGATGAGTGATGGTGGCTGTGAAATAAGGATGAGGATAGGGAGGGAGGCAGGGGTGGGGCCCAGCAGGGATATTTACTTATAACAAGGGTATGGGGCTTTATCCTCAGGGCAATGCAAATCTGTTGAAAGATTTTTTTTTTTTTTAAGATTTTTTTATTTATTCATTTGACAGATAGAGATCACAAGTAGGTAGAGAGACAGGCAGAGAGAGAGGAGGAAAGAGGCTCCCCGCTGAGCAGAGAGCCCGATGCGGGGCTCCATCCCAGTACCCTGGGATCATGACCCGAGCCGAAGGCAGAGGCCTTAACCCACTGAGCCACCCAGGCGCCCCCTGTTGAAAGATTTTAAACAAGGTGATGGAAAGACCACCCTAGCTAAAATGTAGAAACTTAGTAGGGAAGGATTGCAGCTAAAAGACCAATTAAGTAAGATCAGACTTCCAGGCCAGGACTTTTCCAATACACCTTGCTTTCTTTCGATGACTATGTCTCTTAGGGATTGAGTTTAACAGCACACAACAGAAAATCCATATAATAGTGCCTTACACAAGTTAGAGATTATTTTTTTCTTTCAGAGCACTAAATTCAGGACGAGGTATTTTTGGCTTTGGTTTATTGGCTCATGGATGTTGGGGATGAAGTCTTTGTGGGTATCTTGCCATTGTCCCCGTGGTCACAAGACACTCCAATCTCAACCATTATGTCTGCATTCAGACAAGCCAAAAGTAAAAGAAGGTGGGGGGGGGGGAGACACTGTTCAGCCTTGTCCACTTTTTAAGGTTCAACCATGAGAGTTCACCCAATGACTTCTGCTTACATGAAGTTTTGTGTCATGTGCTCATCCCCAGTCACTCAGAAGAATGGGAAATGCAGTTTTTATCTGGGAACATTGCCCCGGAACAAAAACCCAAAGTTCCATTAACAAGGAAGAAAGGGAAAATGGATTTGGGGGGAGACAATTAGCAGGCTCTACCAAATCTATATATACAATAAACAAATTAGACAAAGCAACAAACTCACAAACCATAGCAAGAGAAAAACTCATAACAATGATCATAATCCTAATACTGCCTCTGTTTGCAGAGCATTTGTACTTTTCAAAGTACATTTTGTGAATTCAATTCCCCTGTTTAATATACTTAATAAAATAGTAAGGCATAAAGATATCGATGTTTCATGAAGCAGAAATAACCCAAGAAAAGCTGAAAGCATGATAAATAGGAATAGCAGAGGAAACAACTCATCAATGAGTCTTAAATTACTTCTTTACCATGATGTTTTTTTCTAGACTTTGACTTACATTTGTAATTGGTTATGGCTTCCTGAAGCAGGTGCATTTTGTGCTCATTTAAAGAAAGAACCAAAATTGTTGTAGAGTGGAGGAAAGAGAGAGGTCCGGGTTCACGTGCGGCCTGCGAGCTCATTCACGCCCCATGAGAAATGAACAAGCTACTCATCATTTGAGACTCAGTTTCCTCTTTTTACCAGATTTTCTAAAATCTGGGAAAGCCTACCTGCCTCCCAGACTTTAATTGGTTTCAAGACAATTTCTGGGTCACTACATATTAATTTTAGTATTTGTGTATTCTTCTCTTTGTATGTTACCACTATTGGTTCGACACTAGGAAGAATATTAGAGGAACAAATATGCCAAGCAGTGAGTGGTAAATTTTGCCTGGGCACGGGGAGGGGCAGGGGAGGAGGGTGGTTGTGTAACCTGAGGCTGGGCTCTGTCAGGAAGGGAAGAGGTTTGCTCTGTACTCTAGACAGCACAGGGTGGGAGTTAGAAAGTAAAGGATCCTGATTCCTGCAGCCTCCTTAGGCAAAAGCACACCGGATCGAGAGTAGGGACACAGAAGGACAGGAAAGCCTTTAAAGAGAGGGCCTCTGATTTTATTTCCCCTGAGAATGGCACTTTTGAAGTGTGACCAAAGTCCCCTTCCCAGAAAATAGTCTCTTTGCCCTGGGGCTCTGGGCAATATGGTTGCCACAGCAACTCAAAGCTCCTGATAAGAAAATCCCTAGGGCCTATGGGGTTAGCCTGTGGGGCAGTTCCTCTGTCTGCCTTCTGCCCCTGCTGTGAGTCCAAGGCACTGTCTCTGAAGAACTGTGCTTTGCCATCCTCTATCACCCACCTGCAGATCCGAAAACAAAATTAACTGGGCTCACCCCCTGCTGAGTTCGGTGAAGCTGCCCGGAGTTGACAGGAGGGAACAGGAAAGACCACTCACATAGATCTCAGAATGCTTGACATCTGGCCCAGGCAGGCAGTCGAATCCAACAATCATTTACCAAACACAGACTTCATGCCAGGCTCTAAGCTTGGCTCTGAAAAATGATAAACCACGGTCCTTTTTTTTTTTTTTTTTAGGAGCTCATAAGCAAATTCGTGGTGGGTCACATAAAAGAGGCAAGAGAAGGGGCAACCCGCAGCCTGAGAATCTTGGGGAGTCTTTCTGCAGGGGGGTGTTTGAGTGCAGTGAGAAGTAGCCGAAAGAAATATCAGACCAAGGAGTGAGAATGCTCAAAAGCACAGAGGAGGGACACAGCCTGGCATGGTTAGGTGGCTGGAAACAGCAAGACTAGAAACCCATTTTCAGAAAAAATATGCTGGGTTCTATCATGAACGCAGAGCTAAAGAATGTGACTGTTTATTCTGCAGTCAGTAGGGAGTCATTAAAGAATTCTGACCATGAATAAGGTGTATTTATTTAAGTTAATAGTTCAGCAGGGTAAAGAAGGAACCAGAGTGGAGGAGACCTACATGAAAGTGAGGAAGATGAGCTAAGGAAGCAACATAAGACCCAAGAGAACTAGGCAGGCCAACGAAAATCCTCTCCTGGGCAGCAGAGATGGGCATCAAGGGAGAGCCAGAGCCCCTTTCACAGTGTGGGTGCACAGATGCCACATCAAGTCACATTCATGACAAGTCTATTCCCCTGTGACAGGTGGAGGAATGAGGCCCCGAGAGAAAAAATGGCTCAACCTAGTGGCAGACCCAGGACCCTTTGGACACAATTCCAATTTGTCAATCCAGGCAGCGGGTTTGACCCACGGGTTTGCTAATGAGAAGGTCTTAACGTCAGAAATCACAAGTAGTTCCTGGAATTTCTGCCAGGTGGAGGAATATCGGGAACTCTTTTTAAAAGAGATCTTTTGCCCACGTGGAGAGGGATTTCAGGGATACTGCTGGGGCCACACATTCAACCTATCTTCATTCTGGAGAGCCTCGCAAGTAGATTTGGAAATCAGGTTCCCAGAATCTTGGTGTCTTTCCTCAGTTCCCTTTCCGAGTCACTGCAGGACTCACTTTTGCTTTGTCAACTCCAGTCTGAAGCAGATGTGCTTAGAAAGTATTAGTGATATTTGCTGGAAAATATAATCATTTCCTAACATTTGTATTCATTTCTCTGAGCTGTTGGCTTATTTCTGGATATTAATTTAAATCCTCTCCTAATTTTAATTAGAGGTAGGATTTAATAGTGTTGAGTCTTTACTTTTTTTTTCTTCTTCTTCTTCTAGGAAAGAACGTTAACTTCAGCAATCCAGGATTTAAAGTATCTGTATTTATTCTGGGACTTAACAGCAATGAGTGGGGATTAATATTTGGATAGGGAATATGGGAGTGCAATCACTGTGCCTTTTGAAATTAATTAAAAGTGTTTTAAGATTTTTTAATGGGTTATTTAGTTAAATCACTGAAGTAATGAACTAGAGTGAGCCTGGCTTTAAAAGAAGTCTTAGGCATTTGAGTGGTTAGCAGCGTCTAGTTCAGTCCCACCTGGACATTCACTAACACTTCTTGTGTCCAGACTCACTCATTCCTTCAGCTCCTCACCCTCCTACCTTCCTCTCACTGCACTTCAAACAGCAGCGCCATTCAGTTCCTCTTACCTTTCCTCACACCCGCCGATTCATGCCCGTGGACTTCCTCACCCCAGTTCCTCCTATTTAAACTCCCCCTCCACGCCCTTATGCAACCAGCAAATTCCTATGTAGTATTCAGAGCCTTGCTAAAGCGTCCTCTCCAGTGAATCTTCCAGACAGAACTTATACACCCTTTCTTTTAGCATTTCTATCCCTCAGATAATTACATATGTATTTATTATAAGGTACTTCATTTGCAAATAAATGCCCATTTGCCTTTCTAGAATTTAAGTCCTTTCAGGTATTATTTGCCTCTGAAGCCCCCCATCAGGTAGTACCGAGTAGTACTGTTCAGTAAGACTGTTCTGTATCCCCCTACCAGACAGTACTGAGTAGTACTGTCCAGTGAGACTGCTTTGCATCCCCCCACCAGAGAGTACTGAGTAGTACTGTCCAGTGGGACTGCTCTGTATCCCCCCACCAGGCAGTACTGAGTAGTACTATCCAGTGGTACTGTTTGGTATCCCCCCCACCAGGCAGTACTGAGTAGTACTGTCCAGTGGGACTGTTCGGTATCCCCCCATCTGGTAGTACTGAATAAGACTGTTCAGTAGTACTCTTCTGTAACCCCGCAACAGTCTTAGTATATGACTCAAAAATAGTACTGGTTCAAAAACCTGAACTCATCTCCCTGCCTTAACTTTTTCAGGGAAAGTGATGTAACTGCACAATGAAAGTTGACTCTTGTTTTTAGCCTACCAAGTAGATTATACTTCCAATTCATCAACAGTGTGTGTTGAATGCAAGCACAGGTGGGAGACTTACTTAGTGCAGTTATTAAGTGCCAACTGAAAAAAAAAAAAAAAAAAAAATGACAGAAAACTCTATCGATTTTATAGCTTGGAATTTACAATTTTCTATTTGAAGGAACACCATCGATATCAAGAAATGAAACGAAATAACAATGATATGGTCTGATTAAACTGGGCGAGAACTGTAGCAGAATTTTTTCTGCACTAGGAGCTTTCCTCCTTTTTGTTGTGAGGGACCCAAAGCGAGAAGCTTGATAAGGAACAGAGCCCTGCCGCTTGCTTTCTTCTTTGGCTTCTGATTGTACCTGGGCGCCAACCTGTGATGCACGGCAAGGACAAAGTATTTTAGAAAGAATAAGCAGGAGATTCAGAAGTTGTAGCCTAAATGGCTTTTTTTTTTTTTTTTAAGTTCAGAAATTTAACGAACATACCTAAAGTTTCTGCAACAGTGAAATTCTGCAGAGAGGCCTCATTGTCATTTTTTTTAAACCTAGGATTTGATAAAACATACTGTCAAAAATGGTTCTGTAGATTCAGCAGTATCTCTTTCATTTCCCCTCTTCTCGATGTTATGTTTTTGCAGCATCATGCGTGAAACATGCATGCATCATACATGAGCTCAGTGATCTGATTATTGGCCAGCAGCTCTCTTTATATCATTTCCTCATAGAAATCATGCAGTAGCCCACATCAAGCACCTTGTGCAAGACCTGCCCAGTAGAACGTGGTTAAAAGAAGGGAGGTCCCTCCTCCTTATCCCCATCGCCTCTACTTTCTCCTTTGAAAGAGAGTCAAAGTATGCATTCATGTTTAAGCTTTCCATTCTAAAGAAAGCTGGGTTCTAATTTACCTTTCAATCTCCTGTGAATTGAGAAACCAGATCGCCGAGTTTATTTGACTTATATAGAAGAAAAGAATAAATGGAGCTAAGGAAAACAAAGGAAGAAAATGTCTAGAAATTTATTTTGAAATTTAAACTCAGAACAAGACGGGGTCAGTAGAATAGTAAGGAGGCCACACTGAATGGCTTTCATCTGCTATAAATCAAACATTTGTTCCACAAACGTTATTGCCTTGCCTACTGCGTTCTGGTCAATGTACTAGACTCAGTGGATTCAAAGATTATTTGAAATGGAGGCACCCGCTCTGCAATTCAAGAGCTAGCAGTCAGTGTGAGGACAAAGACACCTAGTTTTGTAACCATGTACTTTCCCACCACCGTAACCAAACAGATGGCCAGGCACAGAAAGGAGAGAGACAAAAGCCCAGGGTGCTGTCTCTTGGTTCTTTTGGGAGTAGTAGGTGGCAGTTACCAGCAAATTCTTTGCTGAAAAGCACCTGGGGAAAGGGGTGTGGTGATACAGAGTGGATCATGACCGGCAAGCTACAGGGAGTAATCAACAGGCTCTAGACTAGGAAGGGACTTGACGGCATGACCAGACGTGTGTTCTGGAAGTGTGATATTCAGAAAGCTGACCCTCTGGTTTTTACAAGCTCTTCAGTGTATAGATGGTCATACTGCAATCTTCCCTAATTTGATGAGACAGTAACTTCTCATTGTCCAAAAGTACCACAAGTGTAGGGGTGCCTGGGTGGCATGTCAGGCTCTTGGTTTTGGTTTGGGTAGTGATCTCAGTGATTGAGCCCTGCACTGGGCTCTGTGATCAGTATGGAGTCTGCTTGAGACTCTCTCCCTTCCCCCATCCCCCATTCTTGCTGGCTCACTCTTACTTACTCTATCTTTCTCAAATAAACAAATAAATAAATATGTTACTAAAAAGTACCACGAGTACAATGAAAAGCCTCACTCTGTAAGTTACCACAGTCCAGTGTCAGTAAGACTGTTCCGCGAAAGGGCTCTTTTCTTGTCATGAGCACAGAAGGTGTCAGTGGGTGGTAGGAAACAAAACTGTGTGGGTAACTGAAATAAACAAGAAAACTCCATTGCTTTTAGTTTTATAACAGAAAAGATTTCAAACCTATTTTTTCCCAGTTTTTCATGGCTTAAATAAAATTTCCTGAAAATAATTTCTTTGTCATGATATTGCTTTGCATGCCTCCATTTGTCTGTTCCTTCATTCGATGGAAGGAAAAGTATCCCTTATTGTCTACTAAATGCCATTTTCACATACTTTGTTTTATTTAATTTTCCCCAAATCCCTGTGGAGTAGATGTTGCCTTCTTCATGTTCTATATAACAAGACTATGACTAAAAGTTGGCGTTCTTTGCCAAAGCTCACAGAACTGGTCAGCTGTGGTTTCCAGTCACCATTCCTTTTAGGGCTACCATGTTTGTTCAAGTGGTTTGTGAATGGTATCCTGCAGGTTGTGGAGTGTGACAGCCCAGTTACAGCCCTATGTAAGCCCCAAAGGCCAGTGAATCAAGGGCCATCTTCACACCAGTTCTCAACTGTTGAAGGATTAGAGAAAGGACTCCATATACTAGAAAGTCAACAAACCCACAGTAGTAATTCATGCATTGTGGAGATTTGTTTTGTTCTCATAAAAATCTGTGTAGAAAAACAACACATAATAATTATTTCAAGGCTTGAGTTAATAAGATCCAATTATTTCGGTTTTCATTACATAGTTCCAGCTCATTTACTTTACTCAGAATCCCGAGCTCCCTAGAAGATCTAAGGACAGAAGAAAGGGCAAATAATGACCCCAGAGCCTCCAGAATGCCCTTCAGAAAGTCCATGCTCTGAAGCTAGGCAAATTATTCTTAGGGCTAACTTGCATCTTCTCTCCACTCTGCTCCTCATATACTCCTGAGAATATAGATGGTCTTCATTTGGAAAGGATCTAACACACTTGACTGTCGATTGGCCCGCCCATAGTGCAGGAAGTGACAGTGGAGATGAAGGGCAATGAGAAGGCAGAAAGAAACCAAAAGTGCTCATGAATGACAATTTTTCTTGTGAGGGCAAGCATCCATCCAGACTTTGGAGATCCCCTGAGGGATTTAGTCTAGAGGAGGAGTCAACAAACCAAGCCCACAGACCAAATCCAGCTGGCAGCCTGTTTTCATAAGTAGTGGTATGTAAATTGGATCACAAGCAAACTCATTCTCCACGGCTGCTTGCATGCTGCAATGACAATGTTGAGTAGTCGTGAAAAAGACCCGCTGGCCTGTAAAGACTCAACTATTTGTTTTATGGCTCTTTACAGCAAAGTAAGGTCCACTTTAGATTAATCAACGGCACTAGGATTTCTCCTGGCCATCAGATTTAGCTCAGTTCTATCGGTCACCTCTAGGCAATAACTCTCGGGAGCAACTGGAGAATTGACTTATAGCCATGGTATTTGCAAGGTATTCTGAACATCATTCAGTAAGCAAATTCCCAGAAATATGGTTGTCCTTAAAACTGTATTGATGTTTAAAATACTAACATTTTCTTCTATTGATGTTTAAAATAGTAACATTTTCTTTTTTTAAGATTTTATTTATTTTTATTTTTTTATTTTTTATAAACATATAATATATTTTTATCCCCAGGGGTACAGGTCTGTGAATCGCCAGGTTTACACACTTCACAGCACTCACCATAGCACATACCCTCCCCAATGTCCATAACCCCACCCCCCTTCTCCCAACCCCCCTCCCCCCAGCAACCCTCAGTTTGTTTTGTGAGATTAAGAGTCACTTATGGTTTGTCTCCCTCCCAATCCCATCCTGTTTCATTTATTCTTCTCCTACCCCCTTAACCCCCCATGTTGCATCTCCACTTCCTCATATCAGGGAGATCATATGATAGTTGTCTTTCTCTGATTGACTTATTTCGCTAAGCATGATACCCTCTAGTTCCATCCACGTAGTTGCAAATGGCAAGATTTCATTTCTTTTGATGGTTGCATAGTATTCCATTGTATATATATACCACATCTTCTTTATCCATTCATCTGTTGATGGACATCTAGGTTCTTTCCATAGTTTGGCTATTGTAGACGTTGCTACTATAAACATTCTACTATAAACAAGGTGCACGTGCCCCTTCGGATCACTACGTTTGTATCTTTAGGGTAAATATCCAGTAGTGCAATTGCTGGGTCATACGGTAGTTCTATAAAATAGTAACATTTTCTTATAGGAGAATTTGCTTAAGGGACATTGGTGGGACTCTCTGCCTGGAATATTCCCCTAGATATCTGTATGGCATGTGCTTTTCATTTCCTTCAGGGCTCTGTTCACATGCCACCAACTCAAGGACCCCTATCCTGACCCCTGACCTAAGTGGCCACACTCTTTGTTACCCATTCTCTATATTATATTTTCTGTCAAAGAACTGAGTGAACACTGGGTTGCATGGGTGGGCTCAGTCAGTTATGCGTTAGCCTTCGGCTCAGGTCATGATCCCAGGATCCTGGAATTGAGCCCTGCTTTGGGCTTCCTGCTCAACAGGGAGCCTGCTTCTCCCTCTGCCTCTCACCCTGCTCATGCTCATTCTCTCTCTCAAATAAATAAATAAAATCTTAAAAAGAAAAAAAAAGAAGAAGGAAAGAATTGAGTGCTCACCTAGCTTGTTGTATTGTAGAAGCATCTGTGAATTATCTGTTCCCTCTCATCAGTGTTCAACACCCATGGGGGCAGGGCCTGGTTCACATGGTTACCACCACAGCCACACCCCCAGTGAAGTTTCCCTGCTTGCTCAGTGAACACCTGCTGAATGAACACACGAGTGGAGTCAGGCAACAGTTCCAAGCAAGTGAGACGTTTACCTTCCTCTTATTAATGTCAGAAGACTTAGAAAAGAACAACAGCAATAAAATCCCCCATTAAAACATGAACTATTTCTTTTTTTTAAATTAATTTATTTATTTGAGAGAGAGTGAGCAGGAGGGAGAGAGAGAGAGTCTCAGGCAGACTCTACACTGAGCGCAGAGCAGAACATGGGGCTTGATCTCACAAATGCAAAATCATGACCTGAGCTGAAAACCAAGAATCAGCTTCTCAACCAACTGAGCCATCCAGGTGCTCCAAAAATTGAGCTATTTATTTAACTCTATAATATACTAAGAATTCTATCAGAATCATGGAAGAAAACATTTTTTCTTTTCTGTGGTAAGTCAATGAGACAGAGTAGCAAATGCCTGGAGTGATGTCGGTCTGTGTCCAAATTCCAGGTCTGCTTTTTAATAATTGACTTTTTTCTATATAAAATGCTTCAACAAATATATATGTGTCTATACATATTTATAATTTATCATTTACATGAAAGCCATCTTCAAACATGGGCTATGAGGTAGGAGAAGGATTGAACTTATATGTTGACATGAAGGAAGGAAAAAAAAAGGATTAGCATTATAGGGGACATACTTTGGTTTAGAATTGAGCTAATAGGGAATATTAATTAAAATGGGTTGTGAAGTCAGGCAGATCTCAGTTCCTTTATAAGTTGTATGACTTTGGGAACATTCCTTGACTTCTTATGGGTCAGTTTTGTTTCTGAAAAATGGAGCCAATCATAATTCTCACGACAAACTCAGGACCTAGATATTAAATGCTTAGTGATAGAAAGCACTTTGTGTCTGGCTCATAAAAACACAATAAAATAAAATGTAACATAAAAATATAATAACAGTAGAGCCATTGTAGTTTCCTGACATAAAAAGAAAGTGGTCAGAGAAGAAATAGTAATGATTCCTGGTCTTTGATGTGAGGCTAACACAGAGGTACCTATTTTCCAGGAGGGGATTTGAACAAAAGAAAAACAAAGATTACCCTAGAACACTTTCAATATTCAGTCCGACCTCAGGAAGGTAGGATTCCAATGTTGCTGTTATCCAAAAAATATTTTTTGTTGTTGTTGCTTTTTACTTTGTTAGTGATTTTTTTTATTTTATTAATTTTATTTTTAAAAAAGAGTTTACTTACTTGAGAAAGAGAGAGAGAGAGTGCACAGGAGCAAAGGGGAGAGGCAGAGGCAGAGGGAGAAACAGATTCCCCACTCAATGGAGAGTCCGATGTGGGACTCCATTCCAGGATCCTGGGATCATGACTGGGGCCAAAGGCAAATGCTTCACCAGCTAAACCTCCCAGGCACCCCATGCAGTTTGTTTTAAATAATAGCTTTATTGAGATATGTCACATATCCTAAGATCTACCCTGTTAAAGTGTACGGTTTAGTGGAGTTTAGTATTCCAAAAAGTTGTGCAGCCATCACCATGATCAGGCTTGAGAACAGTTTCATCACCCCTTAAAACCTCCCATACCCATTTGGGATCACTGCCCAACCCCACCAACCCTTTCTCTTAAACAAACACCAATCTATTTTCTGTCTGTCTGGATTTACCTATTCTGGACATTTCATACATGTAAGAAATCATTGGTCTTTTGGGACTAACTTCTTTCACTTAGCATGTTTTCCAGGTTCACCCATGTTGTAGCATGTATCAATATGTTGTTCCTTTTTATGACTAAAAAATATTCCATTGTATGGATGTACCACATTTGTTTAGCCATTCATCTGCTGATGGACATTTAAGTTTTTCCCACTTTTTGGCTATTTGAATAATGCTGCTATAAATATTTGTAAACAATTTCTTGTGTGGAAATACATCTTCATTTCTCTTGGGTATATACCTAGAATTGGAATTTCTAGTAACGTTGTTTGGTATTTTCTCCATATCCGGGACAATCATATTTTTGTTGTCTTTTTTATTTTAACCATCCTAGTGGGTATGAAGTGGTGGCTCATTGTGATTTTTTTTAATGATTTTATTTATTTATTTATTTATTTGAGAGAGAGAGAGAGAGAGAGAGAGTGCATGAGAGTGGAAGGAGGGGCAAAGGGAAAGGGAGAAGGACAAGCAGACTCCAAGCTGAGTGCAGAGCCCAATACAGGACTCAATATCAGGACCCTGAGATCATGACCTGGGTAGAAATATGAGTCAGATGCTCAGTTGACTGAGCCACTAAGGCACTCCTCATTGTGATTTTGATTTATATTTCCCTAATAACTGATGAGCAATATTTTGTGTGTTTATTGTCTGTTTGTATTTCTTCTTTGGAGAAATATTCATATTTCTTTGGAGAAATGTCTATTCAAATCTTTTGCTCATTATTTGGTTGGATTATTTGTCTTTTTATTGTTGAATTATAAGACTTTTTGATTATTCTGTATACAAATTCCTTATTAGACATATGATTTGCCAATTCTTTCTCCCATTTTCTCATTTGGTGGCTCACCACTTACAGATGTCTTTTGAACAGCCAACATTGTTAACTGTGAGGAAGTCTATCCTTCCTATGTTTTTCTTTGTTGCTTATGCATTTGATGTCATATCTAAGAAACAATTGTCTAACCCAAGGTCACAAAGATTTAATCTTGTGTTTTCTTCCAAGAGTTTTATAGTTTTAGCTGTTCCATTTAGGTCTATAATCCATTTTGCATTAATTTTTATATTTTGTGTAATGTAGGGAATCCAACGTTATTCTTTTGCATGTGTATATCCAGTTGTCCTAGAACACTAATTGAAAAGATTATTCTTTATTGAATTGTTGTGTAAAAAAATCAATTTATGGTAAATATAAGAGTTTATTTTTGTCCTTTTGATTCTATTCCATTGTTCTCTATATTCATTCTTATACCAGTGGCCCACTGTCTTGGTTATTGTAGATTTGTAGTGAGTTTTGAAATCAAAACACATGAATTCTCCAACTTTATTGCTTTTTTCAGGATTGTTTTGGGTAACCTGGGTCTCTTGCATTCCCATAAAGATTTCGTTATCACTTTATCAAGTTCTTCAAAAGAAATCTGCTGGGATTTGATAAGAGTTATGTGGAATCTGTAGATTAATCTGGGGAGCATTTGCTATCTTGACAACATTAAGTTTTCTGGTATATTAATTAGAATATCTTTTCATTTATTTAGGTCTTTAATTTTTTTCAGCAATGTTATATAATTTTACAAGTCCTGTATTTCTTTTGTGAAATTTATTCTTAAATATTTTAAATAGTTTTTAAGATTTTATTTTCTTATGAGAAGGATAATGAGTGGGGGAAAGGGCAGAAGGAGAGGGAGAAGCAGACTCCCTACCATGCAGGGAGCCTAATGTAGGGTTCAATTCCAGGATCCCAGGATCATGAACAGAGCTGAAGGTGGACACTTAGCCAACTGAGCAATCCAGGTGCCTAAATATTTTTATTTTTTTGGCACTAGTATAATTAGAATCATTTCTTCATTTCATTTTCAAAGTATTCATTTCCAGTGTATGGAAATACAATTGAATTTTTGTATATTGGTCTTATATCAGTTTAAGTTTATGGTGGGCACACCAGCCATACGTGTTCCATGGTGAACAGGAAACTGACATTGCAGTCTGGTGAATTCACTAGTAAAAGGTGGTGACTTTTTCTTTTGTCTCCTAAAAGCATCAGTTAGAATTATGTTTTAACCCTCTATTTATCAGAAAATTACTCTAATTGTGCTTTTATCTCTGAAAGACTTCATCAGAAGAGATAGAAATCTGAATGATAGGTAGGAACAGACAGGTGAGCACAGCAGCATGACTGAGGACTCTGGGGCAAGAAGATGCCTTGCTCTGCATGGCTCTGCCAGCTACCTACAATTTTATGCTATCTTTACATTCTTGTAATATGAGAGAATTGAGTATAGAAACGCTTTTCTTCATTAACAATGTGTCAGACAAAGGAGAAAAATCCTAAGTCTTATTCAATGTGTTGTCCTCAGGACAATGTTTTTAGATTATAGTGAAAACTAAAGAAATCAATGATTTTTGTTCAATCTGTGCTTCTTGTTTTACACAGTTTCAGTGTATTTTTCCCAGACTACTTCTGCTTTTGCTCCCCAGGGACTTTATTCCTTTTCAATTTTAACACCATTCTCGTTTTCAAAATCACTTGTGCAGCACACAGAAATAGAAATGTAGGCTACCTGAGTCAACCTGAAAAAGTAGCTATCCTGTTCTTCCCCATCCATAAGTGACCCCTGAGCCACTGCAACACTGCGTACATCTCCCCTTCAGCCCTGCCCACATGGGTTACAGCTACCAACTTATACACTTGCCCCCACAAACCCCTTTAGAAAAAGAAGCCTGCCCTTTGCATCATTGCATCCTTAAGCATCCAACACAATGTCTGGCCCATAGCAGATGCTTAGAAAATGTTTTCCAAATGAGTGTGCAAGGGAACTTTCCTTTGAGAGTCTCAAAAGAAAGAGTCTTTACCTTTTCTGAGTCCCCAAACAGCTTTACAATCATAACTGCTTTGGCATAATTTTTCCAAGCATTTCTTCTGACATTTCTTCTGGGAAATAATTTTACCAAAAGTCAACAGAGTTATTGAGCACCTGCTGTGTGGAAGACTCTGCCATATGTCATGGGGCATACAAGGAATGGAGCTTTTGAACTAACCAGGGACACAATTTGTTTAGGTGATAAAAATAAATGCCAGCATTGACCAAGTACTTACTACATGCCAGGCATGGTGTTTGATGAATGTTACTCATTTAATCCCTGCAGCAAACTCATGAGATGGATACTGGATTTGTCCTTTACCACAGGTGAGGGTATGTCACACAGGTGGGCAGACTAGCTTGCACAAGGTCACCCAACTCATCAATGGCTGAGCCAGGATCCCAGGCAATCTGACTCCAGAACATAGTCACTTAACTTAATGCACTACTACACATACAAGACCCCAGATGACCACCGACAGGTAAATATTCTTTATTCCCCTAGTGATTTAGAGAAGCAGATGACTAACACTGGCTGGGATGTTTATTGAAGGACTTGAAGAGATGGTAGATTTGAGTTGGCTGTATAAATATGAGCCAAATTTAAAGACCAAGGCAGGAAACCCTAAACAAGGGGGAATTATGGACAACACTATAGAGGCAACTGGGATTCCAACCATTCAGAGATGATGGTTAATAGTGTCCAGTGCACTATTCTGGGCAATGAACATCAGATAAGATGCAGTCCATGCTCCTGGACATTATACAATAAATGAATTCAAAATAAATAAGGCTTATCGAATGATGAAATATGCTGAAAAAAAAAAAGAGTTTAAGAGTATAAAAGGGGCAAGAGAGGTGTTGCTGTTTTATACAGTAGGTGAAGGAAACGGCCTCTCTGAGAAGAAAGAAAGAAGAGGGAGTCACATGGAAGGCTAAGGATAAGGCATTTCCAGGAAAGAGGAACGGGAAATTCAAAGGCCAAATGCAGAGTATTCTTACTGAGTTTGAAGAAATTCAGGAGGCCAGTATGGCTGGAGTAGAGTGGGTGAAGAAGTAGAGGGTGAGACCCAACAGGTAACTGGGACCAGGTTCTTTAGAGTTTTATAGACCATCACAGTGGTTTTGGCTTTTCTTCTGCTCTAGACTTCCAATGGCTTCCCATCTTACTCAGAGGAGCAACAAATAGGTCTTTTGTTTGATAAAGACCACTCTAGTTCAATGCTTCTGGATCAAAGAGAAATGAGCAGGTACCCAGGAATGCTGGAGGAAAAATCTTCTTAAGATAAATGCTTATGTGCTTATGTAGAGAAGCAGTGAGAATTGATGAAACTGGAAAAAGTAGATTAAGGTGGTCTTGGTTGCATGCTAAAAAATTTGGACTTTGACCCCGTAGCAATCAAAGGTTTGGAGGAAGACACTATACCAAATACATGATACAGTGTTCATATTCTCCATCTCAGATATCTTCCTTTTCTATGTATAACATGAGCTCTGATGATTTTCAGATTTTTTGAAGTATATCAAACTAGATGAGATACTGGAAATCAAAGAAACTCTAACATATCTAGCAAAGATATCACCACCAGTGATCCTTGGACAGTTGAGATGCATTCCAGACAATTTTATTTTAATGATAGCAGATGTCTTCTGAGAATTTCCTATATGTGAGGCATTTCCAGGCATTTCTCTGATGCATGTTTTCCTGGTATTATCTTATTGAATCTTTATAAGAATGCAAGCAATCTGGAGCATTTTGATTTTAAATATGTGGAACCTGAGACCAGGAGATGGTAGATAACTTAGCTATGGTCACACAGTTAAGAAAGGTGAAGTCTGGGACTACTTTCATTAATATTTTAGAGTCCTTTTTTTAGTATCACCATATACTAGTATAAATATCTAGAGCCAAGTTACTTAACCCAAGCTTTATGAACAACTCCCAGCAATTCCTAAGAAATTGTTCATAATGGATGAAATAATATATTCTCTATCACATATAAATTGAGAATCTGTGTTTAGAAGTGAGGAGAAAAAGTGGATGCATTGAAACACCAGAGAGACATAGAAAAATGTGGGACTTGCATTCTTCTATCCAGTCTTAGTGACAGACCAAAATAATAATAGTAATAATAATAATGTCATAAATTCAAAGTTTTAAGATTAGACATTTTAAATATATAGTTTCCTTTGTAAGATCCTTATAAACCTCCAAATAATTACTCAGAAAGAAATTCAGTGAGGATTTAGTCCTTATTATTCACTTCCCAGGGGCTAAAAATGACTTGTCCAACCACACCTGGTAAACCTTCAGCTACACTAACCTCAGGTACTCCTCTCCCACCCTAGGATTTTTTTAACTGCCCAACTGTGAGTTCTAGATCTGATTACTTGGAGCTACCATAAGAAGAAAGGTCAGATTTTGCATGTTAACTCTCCATCAAAAGCCCACATTTCACTCCTGAAGAAAACATGACATCCTTCTGCCTCTGGGTGTGGTGTTCAATTTTGTGGGCTGGTGATTTTTTCCTATCAAATACAGCTACCCCAAATTTCTCCATGGAAGTCAGACATAAGAGTCATGAGTTTATCACATTAATAATACCACATAAAAACCAGGAACGTGACATCAGAGAACTTCTTGACAACCTTTTTCATCCAACAGTTTGATTCCATTTAGCAGAAGAGACATCAAGACAAGGGGGCAGCCACTCCTTCTAGCCCTCCTGTGACAACAGATGATTCCTGAAGATGCATCTCCTCTTTATTCCCCTTTTTGTATAGTGGATTAACTCCTATGGACTGAATACTTGATACCAGACTCATCAGATACAATCAGCAAAAACATTGTTCTCTTATACTCCTTCAAAAGGAAACTAAATCAGTGGTAGGTGACTTTGCAAAAGCAGATACTGATTTCAAAAAAAAAATTTGTTTACTTTCTACCTTTTTAGGCAAGGTGTAGAGAAGGAAATAGGCTAACTCAATATCAATAAAAGAAATGGTCCCTTAGAATTTCCCAAAGAACTGAATGGAAGGTCATGAAGCAATAAGAGAACACTAGCTTTGCATCCCTGCGTGACCTCCTCTGAACTCTATTACCCACCCATCTTCTACTAACCATATCTGTCTATAGACTACATATGTAGGTGGCTATCCATCCATTTTTAAACTTTCTTCATTTTATAGATGTACATGGTACATGTGGTATAGTCTGTGCTCCTATTATATTAACAGGACATCATAGTCAAAAAGCCCCACCCTTAGCCTGCAGTGTTTGTGGAGAGAGACTGATGAATGATTATAGTGACAATTGCATGGGATAAACACAAAGAAAAGGGTTAGCACAGGTTCTGTGGGGATTCAGAGGGGTGAGGCCTAGGGAGACTCAGTGGATGGATAGGCATTAAACAGTCAGGGAAGGGAGGAGAAACAGTAGGCAGAGAACAGAATGTACCAAAATGTGGAGATAAAAGACAGAAGTCAGAACCTGGTCAGTCAGGAAAGGTGTGTACAGGACTAAGTTAAATCTCTGGTTCTGCTTTGAAGTTGTTTTTCAACAAATGTCATGAATGTAATTGGAACCCTGCCCAGGACACCTGCAATCCAAATGTAAATACTGTGGTGTGCTTTAATTCATCTTCCCAGAAAGAGGTGAGTGCTGATGTCATGTAAAACATTCCCATTGCCAATACAGACTTGAGTGTATTGTCAGTTTATATTATAAATAGGAGCGCTGGGGTGTCATTTGACACTCTCTGAAAAACAAGTTACACGTAAGCGAGAGTCTGGGAGAAAGAAAAAAAGGAAAGCTAAAAGGGAAAAACTCATCGTAGCCCTGGATGTGTGCATTCTCGATCACCACTTGGAGAGTTTGTTTTTCCATTGAATATATTGCTCTCCAAGGTGAAAACAACAGAGAATTTCAGTTATTATCCAAGTAGGATTAGGAATCTGGTTTCCACACTGATGTGCAGATCTAACACATTCTCTTCTTCGGATCTGGTCTTTTAAACACAGCCTATTAAAATTGCTTTAATTGGCATTTTGCTAGAAAGTTAATGCAAACTTACCAAAAATAGCTTGTGGGAGAAGCAGATAAGAACACAAAAGAAAAATACATTCTAATTGCACAACCTCTTTGCTTTCATTCAAGCTTCTTTACAAAGGCAATTATAAAAATAGTGGCTCAATAACTTAGCCTTGGGCAGTCTGGTATATCTGTGCCTCCATTATTCCTGGAGGGATCTCACTCACTCCTGCATCTACATTGTCAGTGAGAAGGTTTTCTTATTCATCCAACCAATACTATTGATGATGCATTTGCAGATCTCTGCTTGCTACACAAAATCGCCGTTTGTTTGACTCCTTTCTGTCTACCCCTTTTCAAAGAAACTACATTTTCATGCATGTCCTTTGAGAACTGCTTATAAATCCTGTGTTGGGGAGGTTTCCCTGCAGCTGACTTTTATTCCTTTCACAAATGCAGAGTCACATTGCCTATCTTGTGCCAGTTAATGAAGAACTGTACACAAAAGTTCATTGTCTGATGGGCAAGACAGATGAGCAAAAATTAGAGTAAAATTTAGTACGCAGCGTGTTAAAGAGCTATGCAGAGACAAAGAGAAAGACAAAGGAACACAGCCCTGGGAGGAAGGCAAATGGAAACTTCAATTCCCACTACCCAAGACACAGTAGGTCTCATATGCCATGAAGTTATGTTAATCCCATGGGTTACTGGACTTGTCCAAAGCCTCTCTGATATTTCCATTATTTGCATACTCCTTGTTTGCATATTCTTTTTTGCATAATAATTATATAATTACTTTTTTTCCTCAAGCCACAAAGGAACCATTGAATATTTAAATTAAAATCAACCTAATTTGACTATTGGTTCTTTCTCCCTGACTGGATTTCTTTTCCGCTTCTGCCTTGCACCATTCCTTTTACAGGTACCTTGCTCCTGCACCAACCCACACACCTGCTTTTCTCTCCCTGGAACAAGTGTGCTAGTAAGACCAGCAAGGATGACTCAGAGAGCACAGTGGTGATCACAGCCCATGATCACCATCAAGGCTGTCGTAGAGACCACCACATCTGTGGCGCACTTAGCAAAGATGTTCAGTGTGTAATATGTCCATTTCACCAACACTCATAAAGAAACCTCTTAACAATTCCATGAAGCTGGGATTATTCCCTATGTTTTGCACATAAGGAAGTAGGTGCTCAAGTCATTCAGCTGGGCAGTACCTGAGCCCTTCCCAAGAGAACTGAGGCATAGACTGAGAATGTGGGATGGACTCTCAGTTAATCAAAACTAGAGCAGAGTCTGGATCACAAGATGGGTGAGACTAGGAGTGGTTCTGGAACTGCTTCAACCCCTCCTTCCTGGGTCAGTTCTGGCTGGAGGAAGGGAGACAGGAAGCAGGCTGGACAAACTCGATAACTCTTGAGATCCCACCCTGCGGTAGGAAGACTCTTCCCTTGTCTTTGCTCACCAGGCTCTACACTAACCTCATTTGCCATGTCAAGACTGCTTAAACCCTAATGGAGGACAAGCTTTGTTCAAGATTCTGTAGAGACAAATGGCCCGGCACAGACTGAAAGCCAGGCCTCTGAAGTAGTGCAGACTATGTCCTTTTGTTCAGCCAAGGCTGTAGGCAACACGTTAGCCGAAAGTTCTGAGTGTCAGATCAGCTTTGCTGTGGTCAGCTTTGCTGACCTGCTGCTTCAGTTCTGGAAATAGAGTGTCCTTGTCATCCCTAAGGCCAATTGCTCACGTGATGGCTCAGTACTGGCCCCAGGCCCTAGCCTCTTTTTCTCTTCCTGAATATCAAGATTGATAACTGGATTACTACCCCAATCCCTGGGCCTAAGGCTCCATTAATTACCCACTTCTTTCATCATCCTCAATATTTCAGAAACTAAATCCCAACATTTCTCTTCCAAACTTCCTTCTCTGTTCTCAGATAGAAGCTTCTGCTAAAGCCAAACATGAAGCTTGAGCCCAGCTCCTTGATGTAAGACCCAGGTGATGCTACTACCATACCACCTACTAAATTCTAAGCACTTCCTGGCCTCATGTTCTTATTATTCTTTCTCTCAAGCTTTATTTTTATTATCTTACACACTTTGACCCTGATGCTATAAGAGAGGATCAGGATCTGACACCCCACAATCTACATAATAAATTCTGAACCTCTTAATACACAGAGTATGTCCATGATAACATGAACCCCAGCAACCTCTCCAGCCTCTTCTCTTACCATCATCTGCTACATCTGTGATGCCCAGGACCATGAAACTGTGTGGACTTCCCCAAGCAAATATTCTGTTCAACCCACTCCCCATTTACATTTCTTGAGATATTCTCTTATCTACTTAGCCCATTCCTCTTCAAATCTAGAGCTTATATCACATCCTTGATGAAGGAGAAATATACCTGTCCCTTGAAAGAAAGAGAGAGAATATGTGTGTTTTTCTATTATCTACTGATAGTTGATATAATCTCTGACCTTTTCATTAATTTCTATCACTCCATTCACTTGTCCCCAGAGTCCATCCAGTGGGTGCATTGGTAGAAACCTGAATCAAAATCCATTTGACTACTGAGCTAACTTATTCCATGGCTATAAAATCACAGCTTCAGGGGCCTTCATCAGTTCTCAACCATCCTTAACAGATCAGGGTGCTCTCTCCTACTGAGCCTGCCCTGGGTCTCAGAACCCTTTGTAAAGCATTGCTCTAATCAATATGAAATTGAAGAGGAAACTGTGTTCACCAAAAGATTCCATGAGAACAAACATCCTGGGAGAAGATATTTTAAATGTACATAACAAATGATCAGCATCCAGATCTTATAGAATGTTGACAAATAAAGCCAGAAAAAGACATATTTGCTACCTTCACTCTAGGAAGGAAGAATCCTGGTTAGGGGAGGCAGGGTGGGAGAGATTTGAGTTCCCTAAGCTTAGCATTTATGAAAATAAGAAAAGAGCACCATGGGAACATGCAACTATTTGATGTCAACAGCAGGTGTGGGTCAGGCTGTGGTTCCACCTTCATTCTGCTCACCTGCTTTGCCCCAGAGCCAGCAGACTCCAAGCTCCTGCTGGTGACTTCCTGTGCTTATGAGTAGCTAGCAGAGACTTCAGCTTAATTTGCTTCTCCTTGGCCACTATACCCATCAAGCAGACCGAGATACTTACAGATCAAGATCCTTACAGGGGAGCCAGAAGGGAATGACTTTTCTGAACAAGCATAGACACAAAACATTTTGACAGTGAAGAAAATCTGATGGTTCTGTCTATTACGGCCCCTGGGATTTGACCATAATATAGAAGATGGCGTGGTGAATGCAGTTGCCCTTGTTTCTTGCTGAATTGTTGTGTTTTCGATGGTGAGTCCATTAAACTTTTCTTTTATTAAGCTTCCTTCAACTATGAAAAGGACAAAATTGTCAACAGACCGGTCTCCTTAAAAGGAGACCTGAATAAAGAGGGAAAGATTGGGTTGAGGGATGTCAGAATTCCTTCACCTGATGCTTTAATGCCATTGCTTCTGCTGTAATGTTCTGAGAGGTGATCAGTGTTGGCTCAAAGCCAGAATGGTGGAACTGTTAGATTACCAGTAGACTCATAGCATTTCATGTAGCAAAGCGGTCAGGCTTTGGTGTCAGGTAGGTTCAGGCTATGCAAGATCTGGAACTGGGGGTAAGTTTCTTAATTTCTGTGATATCTGGCTAACTCAATTACAAAACTAGGTGAAGGATGTCTCTTCATAAGGCTGTTGCAGAGGGGAAATAAGATCCCACTGTAGTGTAGGTGCTTGGTCGGTGCTTATTGTGCCTGTCGCCTTTCCTTATTAGCACTCCTAAAAGAAAGTGAAAGAGTATGCTGATCTAATGGGCCAGTAGTAAAAACCATAGACTAACTTTTAAAATGCACTTTAAGGAAGTAAGCATTGGTAACATGTTTCCAGAACCAACTATTTAGAATGATGTGGACGTATGGTAGGCATGTAAGAATGTCAGCTCTGTGGGGCCAGGGACCTCGCTATTCACTCTCTGTGGATCTCTAGCACTTAGCTCCACAGCAACACAAAGCTAAAATTCTCTGAAAAGTTATAGAAGCACCTCTGAACAAAATATAACAGGTATTGGGTAAATAGGTCCTATGAATCATGACCTCGGCAAAAGAACTTGTAAGACATTGTACCTGGTACAGAGCAGGTACTCAGAATGAATAAGGAAATTAATGGTTTGATACACACATTTCCTCAATACCTAACCTGGAAAACAATGGGGAGTACTCTTATCCTCATTTTTTTTTTTAAGATTTTATTTATTTGACAGAGAGAGATCACAAGTAGGCAGAGAGGCAGGCAGGGGGGAGGAAATAGGCTCTCTTCGGAGCAGAGAGCCCGATGTGGGGCTCGATCCCAGGACCCTGGGATCATGACCTGAACTGAAGGCAGAGGCTTTAACCCACTGAGCCACCCAGGCGCCCCTCTTATCCTCATTTTATAGCTAGGAAAACTGAGACCGAGAGAGGTTCCTTAGCTTATCCAGTATCACATAATTAATACATAATGAAGCAGGAATTTGACTGTCTTCAAAGACATTTTTCTTAAGGCTAACCCCAGCCAGGACTGGTGGGATCTGACTTTGAGTGGACAGTGAAGGGGAGAAGGGGGACTGCTGTCAGGAGTGTCCGGCTGGCAGGGGCCCAAAGGGTGGGGTTGTGGCACAGGGTGGTTGGACAGACATAGGACGGTGCTAGCTTCAGGGCTCCTGCCATGGGAGAGATTAGAGCAGACGCTGGCAGAGACCCTGAGAGGGAGGCAGCTATGGAGTCAGGAAACTGTGGCTAACCCTCAGAGGGCTGAGGGGGCCCCAGAGAAGACAATGCCACAGCGACAGTCACAAATAGAGAAGTCTTTGGCAGACTATCTTCCCTCCTACTTGAGGCTCTTCATCAGTTTTCCTCCTCTTGGGTTGTGCTCTCTGAAATCTCCAGCACAAGGAATTTCCTAAAATGAAACATCGCGGCATTTCCTGTCCTATTCACTCCCGCCAAGAAGGAAGAGCATAAATAACTCACATCATCCTTTTTAGCATCGTGTTGGCAAAAATATATTAGCAGATATAATTGTCTGACACTTCGAGGAAGTGATGTTTCAAAAATAGGAACCCATGAAGAGGGAGAGAGAAAGAGAAAACACCTGACTCACTTCGCTTCCTGTGGCTATTTATTTTAAAGATAAGCCCTTTTTTTTTTTTCTGGCCTCAAGTTGCTGGCATAGTTATGTACCTACTTAAAATACGCAAGATAGCATCTTGAGAGCCTCTTCTATCTGTCCTCGAAAACTTCAGTCTTTCATTATCATGAAATTTCAGAGTTGAGAAGGATAGTCTCCATCCAGAGCCTGAATCCTCTCCCTGTGCTTTTACCCAAATTCAACCAAAACTACTCAGTGACAACAGGAACACCCCTTCTCAGCAACAGGCCTTTCCCAAGTACAATCTGATCATTTCAACCTCTGCTTATACCCTGCAGGGGCTTCCCTTGTTATCCAGATGAAGAGCAAAGAGCCTTAGAGACCTGGCTAAGGTCCTGCTCATTACAGGGGCTCTGCACATACTGCTACCTCTGTGTGGCTCCCATGCCCAGTTAAACCCATTCCACCAGTGTGCTGCTGGATACAGCTCACATCAGCTCACAGGGATGACTGTTAAGTTTTCAAAAACGTTACGTGCTGGTTGTTAATCACAGATTTTATTTTTAAATGACATAAATTATATTAAAAGAAAGGCAATAAATACTCAAAATGTATAATTTCCTGACTATTTTAGTACATTGCCCTGCTCTCCATGCTTTTTGTTTTCCAAGTTCATTGAGATAAAAATTGACATATAAACTTGTGTATGTTTGAAGTGTACATGTGCCGATTTGATGTATGTATATTGCAAAATTATTACCACCATAGTCTTACCTAGTATCTCCATCATATCACATAATTACCATTTCTTTCTTGCAGTGAGAACACCTCAGATCTACTCTTTAAGCAACTTTCAATATGCTTGTGTACGTATGTACACACACACATACATACATATACACATATATACATATGTATATATACACACACATGCATTATGTATATATATAAATATACATTTACCTATATATTACAAATACATATTTATAACACAAAATATTTATAATATTATGAAAAACTTGGTATATATATATTATTAACTATAATCACCATGTATTATTAACTATAATCACCATGCTATACATGATATCTACTGAACTCACTCATCTTATAACTGGACTATTGTACTCCTTGACCAACATCTCCCCATTTCGTCCACCCCACCCCCAGTCCCTGGCAGCCACCATTCAAAGCTCTGTTTCTGTGGAATATGTCTTTTTAGATTCTACTTTATATATAAGTGATATTACACAGTATCTATACTCTTACGGTCATTTCTGTGTGATAGAAATGCTGTATAATGGTGGTTACTATACTTGTCTATACTATACTATACTATATAATTACTATGCTATACACTCCACATTCAGACCAGTGACACTGATAGCCTGGAGCCAAACAGAGAGAGAACCTACACACCATGGAAACTGCCAGATGCTACATATCAGGGCTTATCCCCTTTCCCACTCCCCCACAGAGCCAGTTGTTAAACCTTTAGTAGCAAACCATTGCTTCAAAATCATCTCCATCCTCGCTTCCTATGGCTGCCTTCCCTGATCCCTAGTCTAGGTCAGATCTTCATGTGCCATGACTTCATCGGTTCGAATTCCTTTCTTGCAAAGTCTTCTTGCTTTGTAATTACACTTTAACAGTGAATGACACTATTAAATATGTAGAATCTATATAAGAGCAGAACTCTTGCTGGGTCCTGCACACTAATGCAATGCCCCTGGCAACAAAATGATGCCAAGCTCATAAGAAATTCTTAATAAATAACTGGAGGGTAATAACAAACTCAAAATATTACAAATATTTAACTTGAGTTGTAATCTCCGTGCCCTTTTAAGGGAGAAAAACAATTTATTATTTTAACACATGGATGAGAATTCTTCTTAGGAAGAAATTATCTTCTTTTGGTGTAACACTGATAAGCTCTTTGAAGTTAAAAGGAATGCCTCTTGAGGTCTGGGTGTTAGCAGGAGCTAAGGCACAAAGGATGTGGCTAAACCCCCTGCGTGAGAGAACAGGAATGGGTAGCCTGATTGCATGAGATCAGAGGACTAGAGGCTGTGAACTCACCAGTGAGAAATCCCCTGTGGTTGGGTGGCCAGAGAAAGTTCAAGAAAAAGGATGTCTGGTATTTCATTGGAAGTTACCCTTGGCTCTTCTCTTCCTCCTTAACCATGCACAAGATCCTATGTGTGAGCACACAATTGTAAATTAAAGGAAAGGCTACATTTCATGCTTGTATTAATACTGCAGTATGGCTTGGATGGGAAAATAATTCATAAACTGAAATGATTGAACATGTACAAGAGTTTAGAATTTGAGGTAATCACAATCAAGGAAAACCAGGAATTTAGGAAAATCTTCTTGGTGGTTTTAGATTTGCAGTTCATGTAAGGCATGAAAGGCATGTAAGATTGTAAGTTGTTTGTTGGCATTAAGGCTGTTCCTCAGATCTTCTGGAAGACAGGTAGTGACCTAGAGACCAGGAAATGCTTTATTTGTGTCTGAAAGTCCCCTTTGAGAAAAGGGAAAGTTTGGAGTCAGCCAGACGTATATTCAAATGCAAGATTAAAAATGCACAACCCTCATTCAAGGTCATTATAATCATCCAACAAGAGCTAAATGGAGGCTGAATTAAATGGGATCAGGAAGAGAGGAGTGGCAGATTTTAAGATATTTTTTGGACGTTGCATCATCAGTAAGACTTGTTAACAGATTAATACCGAAAATGAGGAAAACAGAGTAGTTATAAAATCACTCAGATTTCCAAGTATAGCTTCTGAGGGGATGGTGGTATCATTTAGTGAAATGGGAAAAACTGCGGGAGCACCATGGTGTGGAAGGGAAATGTTCATGGTGTCTGTTCAGTGGTACACTGATGGCACTTGTTAGAAAAAGGAGGGCCAGAGTTGTTGGATGCAAACCTTGCACTAGCAGGAGGATGCCCAGAAATACTCATGGTGAGGTGGCATAGTTTGGATCACACAGCCACTGCCAATACACTCACTGGCTATATCTGTTGACTTCTGCTCTTCAACTCACTGTGTGCTGATTGGCACCCTGTGGGTTAACTTGGATAAAGTTAGAGGTTTGAGTCATAGGAATAAATGTTTATATTTCAAATCCATTTCTTTTTGAGAAGCAAATGGCAGCAAAAATATCGGCTTGAGAATGCATATATAAACTTCTGGGAAATTTCCAATATGCATCTTTCATGACTTATTTATCTAATCTTTCCTGCTTGCCAGAATTATACATTAAACATTGAATGAGATGTGGTCAAGTAAATATTATGAAGGAAAACGGGGAGAGGGGAGAGGCAATTGTATATAAATTACCTTTTTCAAAACATGAAATAATGTTCTCGTAGTTCAAGTTTTAATGAACATCAAGCATAAACCATGGCACCAGGAAAATGCAATTCAGATGTGACTTCAAAGAGCTTATAGTATCAAGAAGCCTCAAAGACACCTATATTCAAAGTTACAAAGTGCCAAATGAGAAACAACTAGACAAATTCAGAAGAGGGAGAAATCATTCTTTCTTAGCAACGATCTAAAGATTTGAGTATGTGATACTGATGATGGTTATGTACTGTCAGGAAATCATTATATAATATGCATATGGGTTGAGGCATATGGAAAAAAAAAGAAGAAAAGAAAAGAAAGAAAGAAAAAAGGAAAGGAAAAAAATGGCTCCACAGAATAATGAATCACTGTATGCAGTAGTTAAACTAGGATAGTTTGGGACATGATAGAGAATAATATCACAAATATAAGCTGAAATTATGAGAAAGGGCACATCACAGGCTAGAGATCATAAGGGGCAAACCTGAGCCATTAGTTGATGAAAGTGCTTGGTGACCAAGGTGGAACCTGGACATCTTGCTGATTTAGACATTAGGTCAGGTTATTTACCAACATTAAGGTCATCTGCACAAATGGAATACAATTATACAAAATGTGTGATATGCACACATTCTTTTAAACACAATTTTGCAAATACTGACTTGGAGGAGAGAAGAGAGATTTTGTGTGGGAGGTATGTCAGTGTTTCCTAATGTTATCACTATTGACATTTAAGGCAGGACAGCTGCTGTGCAGGTCTGTTCTGTGCATTGTCCGATATTTTTTGTAGGACCTGTCCCTGTCCCCCAGTCAGCAAGAGTCCAGAAGCCCTTCCCCACTCATGGCAACCAAACAACTTCAGACACTGTCAAATATCCACTGCGGGGCAAGAACTGTTGTGCTCAACCCACCAAGACAGAAAGGATTTGAGAGGCTTCTTTAAGCTCCTAACCACATGACCTGGGGCACATTTCCTGAGCTTTCTTACTTTAGTGGCCTCATTTCTGAAAAAGGCATAATATGAGGAGGTGTGTCATGGGGTTACTGGGAGAAGGCAGTGAAGTGGTACACATGTCACTGAGAAGTGTGTCTGGCACAAGGGAAGAGCTTAATCAATGCTGTGCTAGATGCTCAGTGCCTTTCCCATCTTGCCTATGTGTCTGTGCAGAATCTCAAGTGCAGAAAACCTAGTGGAACCCACTCTTCAGATCATAGGACAACACCAACATTTGTTTAAAGCGCCAAAGCTTTTTTTCTTTTTTTCCCTTCATCACTCATCCCTTTCTCATGGAGGAAACTCATTAGAATGGGGGTTTCTATCATCAAATATTTTTGTGCATATGTATGCTTTTAATTTGAATAAATTCCATCTAGCAAGAAACTTCCCTTCCTTCCTCCCTCCTTCTTTATTTTTTCCTTCCTCCCTCTTTCTTTCTTTCTTTCTCTTTTTTTCTCCTTCCTTCTTTCCTTCCTCCCTCCCTCTTTCTTCTTTCTTTCTTTCTTTCTTCCTTTCTTTCTTTCTTTCTTTCTTTCTTTTTCTTTCTTTCTTTCTTTCCCTTCCTTCCTTCCTCCCTCCCTCTTTCATTCTTTCTTTCTTTCTTTCTTTCTTTCTTTCTTTCTTTCTTTTCCTTCTTTCCTTCTTCCTTCCTTCCTTCCTTCCTTCCTTCCTTCCTTCCATCCTTCCTTCTTTCTGACCTAAGACTAAGTTTTAGTATTGATCCAAGATACCTCAACTTCAGTGGTTCATGACCTCAATCATACATTAAAATTTCAGGGATGTCTTGTTAAAAGAGTTTTCTAGGCCCCACCCAGATTTTCTGATTCATTAGATCTGGGATGGGTATCTGTTTCTAACAAATTCCCAGGTGATGCTTATGAACCACAGTTAGAGAGCCACTGCTCCAGTCCATGTCTTCTGGCTGCTGCCTTAGTACTCCATTCTTCTAACAGTGGATGACCTGATTATCTCCACTTCTCTGACCCCACAAACAATATTTCAGTCAGCATCATCCTTGTGCCTATCCCCTCACACCTTGGTGTGACTTTCCCTAACTGTACTAAGAACGTCATGGCTGGCCCATGGGATGCATGCATGCTTATTCCATTAGGTACTGCCTGATCTTACTTTGGAATGGCTGAGCTTGGCTATCCTCCCACTAACTGTGCCTCCACAGCTTTATCCCCATTTAACAGAAGAGGAACTGAGTCAGGAAGTTAACTAAACAGACTCTCTCTGCTCCGACCATTAACTCAGCTAATGAGTGAGGAGTCTTGGTGCAAACCCCAGTGACTTTACCCTGTTGGTTGCTTATAAGATGATCTTTCAGTGGCTTTGAGTTCTGCCACAGAATTTTCCACAGCTCTCAAACTGACCTTTATTATTCACCTCACCCTAAAGTGTGCGTATTTACTATCCCTGGACCTCACAATCTTAGCTCACAAACAAGCCATTATTTTGTTCAGAATTTCACCTCTTAAAAGAGTAAAGGCACCTGGTTTTTTGTGAGTTTCCCCAAAGTTGGAATGAATCACCCAGCCTGGTCAATTCTAATTCTTGTATGGCATGAGTCAATCGCTGTAACATATCCCCCATCCGTGCTCACACAAGTCTCAGTCTTTTGCCTTGCCCTCCACAGACAAGGTGTTGTGTCTCTAAGGAAAGAACTCCAGACTTAATGTGATATTCCACAGATTTCTATGGTATGTTGGCCTGTCACTTGCATTGGGACCTTAAAAATATTGCCCTTTACTCATATATGTCCATTAAAGTTAATAAATTATCTTTATGGCCATGGTCCCATTTGACTTTTATCATCTCTGCTAGGCAATGCCAGGTAATGTCATATTCAAGTGGAGGATAAAGCTCCCAATAAGTGATTCCAGGTCATGTGGTTTGTAAGAGTGGGGACTAAAATTCTGAAGTGGACAAGTCCTTCCCCTCGACCATACTCTGAAACATCTCCGGGTTTCAACTTTCTTCTGCATAAAATGAGTAGGTTCAAGAAATTGTTGGTTTTTAATCTTTAATAATTTTATAGTTGAAATCTTAATTACACCATATGTAGGCTGAATTGTATCTCCCCCAAATTCATAATCATAATCCCAATTATCTCAGAATGTGACCCCATTGGGAAATGTGATCTTTGCGGATATAACTAGTTTGAATGAGGTCCTACTGAAGCAGGGTGGGCCCCTACTCCAATACGACTGGTGTCCTTAAAAAAAGGAGAAAATTGGATATAGGCATGCATAGGATGATATAGCAGAAACCAGGGAATGGCACAGATAACCAGCAAACCACCAGATGCTAAAAAACAGGCCTTCTCCTCTAGCCCTCAGAAGAACTCAGCATTGTCAGCATCTTGATTTCAAACTTCTGGTCCCCAGAAGTATATGAGAATAAATTTGTGTTGCTCTAAGCTCCCCAGTTTATGGTACTTTGCCATGGAAGCCCTAGGAAGCTAATGCACACCCTAATATATTCAGTACATCCCAATTGGCAGGTCCTTTCTTTTTCAAATCAGAGAGGAAGATGAACCATGAAAGACTATGGACTCCAAGAAAGAAACTGAGGGTTTCTGGGGTGGGGATGGTGGGGGGATGGGTTAGCCCAGTGATGGATATTAAGGAGGGCATGTATTGCAATGAGCACTGGGTATTATACACAAACAATGAATCATGGAACAATTAAAAACTAATTAAAAACTAATGAAGTACTATGTGGTAACTAACATAACATAATAAAAAATAATAATAACAAAATAAAATTCTCATTGAAAAAAACTGTAGTTGCAACACGTTACATAGAACGTCCCTTTAGCTAGGGATAGGAGTAATGGGGCAAATAAGGGTAAAGCTTTCTCTTTCTGCACTGGGATCCATCTGTGGGGGTAGTCATTCCTCATCATTGAGAAGTATAGATGTCTTTGCAGGCGCTATCAAGCCAGAGACTAGAGGTAAGAGGGCACCCTCTTCTTCCCATTTCAGAGACTGTCTTGCTCACCCATCTTTACCTTGAATTCACACTGCATCAAATGAAAGTTGGGGCCCAGGCAAATGTACCCTAAAGTGACTTAAACCTGTTTGAATTCCAGGCCTTGTATTTCACTTACTTGTGGAGCATAAGGAATAACATGGAGGACATTAGGAGAAAGAAAGGAAAAGTGAATTGAGGGAAATTGGAGGGGGAGAAAAACCATGAGAGGCTGTGCACTCTGAGAACCAAACTGAGGGTTTTGGAAGGGAGGGGGTGGGGGGATGGGTGAGCCTGGTGGTGGGTGTTAAGGAGGGCATGGATTGCATGGAGCAGTGGGTGTGGTGCATAAACAACGAATGGAACACTGAAAAAATAAAATTAAAAAAATAAATAAAGCCACAGAAAGTGGAGATCATGTGCCATGCATAAGGCATTAGAATTAAACAATCTTATTAAAAAAAAGTCTCAACCCATGGGTCACAGTCACCCCTGACTTAAGCAAAAAACATCTTTAGCTAAAGGATTCATTTCCTATGCCCAGGGTGTTTTAGAAATCTGGAAAAGAATTATGCCACTTTTCTAGGTTGTCTGGCTCTTCCACATCACAAGGGAAATAGGCTGTGAACTCAATGGATACAGCATGAGAAACACATCCATTTGCACTCTGTCACCCCTAGGCTGAACCCTAGATTTCACCCACAGGCCTTTCACCACTTCACCTCTTTCTCCAAAGGTGTACTGTCTGCACCCTCTTCCCCGGGATCCAGCAACACTTGCCTCCAAAATAATACACATAGTTTGCCTGCCAGTACCCTCTTGGGTCTTAAGAATTTTCCAGTCCCAGACAGTTACATTTGAATGGCCTTTCTCTTATCCCCCATAACTGAGCTCACCATCCCCCCACCCCAAGGGAAGCATGGGTTCTGGTCATGATGTCTGCTGAGTCACAGGAAAATGGAAGTCTCCATTCCCATACAAGGGCTGAGGGCTTGGAAAAGAAATCATGGAGTTATATGAGCCCTCGGTTGCATCTGCTCCTGCCTTGAAATGTCTCCAAGCAAACCCATCACTTAATCATAGGAGCTCTTTCTTTCCTAAAGCCCCTTCTGATTAGTTCTTTTATTCACCCAATATTGAGCATCTATTGTGTGCCAGGCAGTATTCTAAGGACTTGGCATAAGACAGTAAACAGAAGAGATAAAGTTTCCTGTTCTAGTGAGGTTGATGTTTCAATGGGTGGGGTTGGAGCACAGAAAATAAACTGCAAATATAATGGTCAAGTGAAGCATATTTCAGGAGGTGATTTGAGCCATAAGAACAAGAAAAGTAGAGAAAGAGGTGGAATGGAGACTGTGTGCGGTAGAATTAAACAGGGTGGCAGGATGGATCTCTCCAAGAGGGTAACATGTGCACAGAGACTTGCAGGATGAGATGAGGAAGTTATCCACACAGATATCTGACAGAGGAGCATTCCAGAAGACAGATAAAAGATGGGACCATGTTTGTCACATTTAGGGAGTAGCAAGGAGCCTAGTGGGGGTTGAGCAAAGTGCGGGCAAGAGAGAGGCATCTATGTGACATACACAAGGAATTCGTATACATACTATATAAACCTTTAAACACTGCCTTTCCTAATAAGAAATAATTTTACTGAAAGCATCCCTGAACCCCTTGTATCCCTATTCTGAAATACCTCATAAAGTGAAATACACTGAAATTTCTAGGCAAACTCACGTCCCCTCTACACACAAAAATAGCCAAAACCACCCTGCCTTCCCTGCTCCCTCCCTCTCTCCCTTGCCCCCAAGGTGTTCTCAGACCCTTCAGAGAGCACTAGAATTTCAGTGAACGTAGATTAATATGATATAACTGGAAGAGGCATGAGAAGTCCTGCAATTTACTAATTTCCTAATCAGCTTTTTCAGCAAACATTTATCTACTATGTACCAGTAAGTCATATATTGAATAGCAGACATGATTATTATTAGCAACATTATTATTACTGTATAAGACTCCAAAAGCTGGGAATACAAAAATGAAACAAGAAATAGCCCCTGCCCCCAATATTAAAAAAAAAAAAAATGGACAAAAAATAAAAAAAAAAAAAAAAAAAGATTTCCCTTCATACAATAATAGTGCTATACATATTCCAGACAATTTTTTGAACATTTTCCATGTATTATTCCTCTCAACCCTTAACTCAGTTCTGAGACATTATGCTATTTACATCCATAAAGTCAAAAAGAGGAAGAGATACTGAGAGGTCAACAAGCTTCCCTGCATTAAAACAATATGTGTGGGGGAAAAGTGGAATTCCTTCTCTCCCTGTCTGACTCCTGAGCCTCCTAATGCACTCTGCTGGCATGCAATTAGAATCGGAACAACACATACACTTTAGTGCTACACAAAAAGAAATGAGCAGCCATTCATTCTCCCTCTCTGAAGTAACAGGAAAGCCACCAAATGCTACAAAACAGTGGCGAATCAGGTTTACAAGTAGAGAACGGGCATTCCTATGAAGGAAACACATGCGGAGAACCTGAAAAACATAAGGAGCCCAGCTGAGTTAGCAGGAGATGGGGTGGGAAAGGGAGTTTGAGGTCCTGTTGTGAAAGCCTAGTGATCCCTCTTTAGGAGTTTGCATTTTATACTGGGTGTAATCAAATTCCATCCTGATGAATGCACAATTTTACTCAACCCTATACAAAATTGGGTTTTGTATAGGGTTTTTTCCTTTTCCATGCCATAGCTACCTTATGTCCTGGGTTGTCAGAAGCTAATAATTCGACACCCAGCTCTGAAAACATACTTCCTTTACATAGGCAAAGAGCAGTTATAAAATCAAGATTAATATATTTATATTTTTATGCCAAGCAACCTGGCATACCTTGGGGATAGAATAGACACTTTGTCAACATTGGAAGGTTGATTGCTTTGTTGACTGGTTGGTTGGGTTGGTAGTATACTTGGTTGATGGAATGTATACATGAATTTCTGTAAGATCCCTAAATTTAGAACTGTGTACTGTTTATTCCTCCATTCCCCTCATGCTTAATACCATACCTCATAAATAGTTGGTCTCACTAATTACTGTTTGAATGAAAGATAATATGAACAAGGGAATGAATATGTTTATAATTGAATGAATGTATGATCATATAAATGAGTAGACAAATTGAGTGCATGAACAAAGTGAATGAATGAGCAAATATGTCAATGTCCCACCCAATCTGTCTTTCCCTACAGGGAGTAGAAACTTTTACCTGCACACACCACATTCTTTCTGTACCGTTTTCAACCTCTCTCTTCCAAAACACAATCCAGAAGTAGACCATATAGCTGGGAGAGGACCATGTCACTGTGTTTTTGTTAGTCTTTAATTAAACTTTTAAAATTTGAGATGATTATAGAATCTCACGTAGTTTTATAAAACATAAAACAAAGAGTTCTGGAGTGCCAGTTATTCATTTTTCCCCAGTGGTAATATCTTGCAAAACTATAGTACAGTATCACAATCAGGATATGAACGTTGAAAGAGAAGATACACAACATCTCCATCACTACCAGGATCCCTCATGATGCACTTTTATAGCCACGCCCTCTCCCCTCATGTTCCCTTCCTGTATCCACACATCTTTCCCATCTTCCCAATCTCACATAAACATTTACCTGTTTTCCATTTCTAAAATTTGCTCATTTTAAGAATCTTAAATAAATGAAATCATACAATAAATAACCTTTTGTAATTGACTTCCACTCAACAGAATTCTCTGGAGATTCATCCCAGTTGTTGTGTGTGTATCAAAAATTCATTTTTATTGCTGAGTAGTATTTGATTATATGGATGTACCATAGATGATTTAATCATTCACCCATTGAAGAACCTATGTGTTCTTTCTGGGTTTTTTGCTTGTTTGTTTTGTTTTGTTTTTTTAGCATGAACCTGTATTTGTACACACATTTTTGTGTGAACATATGTTTTCATTTCTCTGGGATAAATGACCAGGGTGGTGATAAAGAGCCAACTGTTAGACATTAGTGCTTTGAAAATCTGCAAAACTGTTCTCCAGAGTCCTCGTATCTTTGTACCTAAGTGACCCAGTGAAGACATGGGATCACTCACGCATTGCTGGTGGAAATGTAAGTGGTATACAAACTTTGTACACCCACATTGTTGTATGTCAGCCATTCTAGTAGGTTACATACTGATATCTCATTGAGGTTTTAATTTGCATTTTTCTAATAGCTAATGATGTGGAACATCTTTTCATGTGCTTATTTGCCATCTGTGTATCCTCTTCTGTGAAATGTCTGCTCATGTCTTTAGCTCATTCACTAATTGAATTTTTTCCCATTGAGTTTTGAGAGCTCTTTAAATGTCTAGATATTAGTTCTTTGTCAGATATGTGGTTTGCAAATGTTTCCTTCCAGTCTATTGTTTGTCTTTTATCCTCTTAACAGCCCATTACAGAGCAAAAGGTTTTCATTTTGATGAAGTCTGACTCATCCATTTTTTTCTCTTATGAATTATGCTTTTGGTGTCAAGTCTAAGAACTCTTTGCCTAGATCTTGAATGGAAGATTTTACCCATTATTTTTTCTAAAAGTTTTATAGTTTTACACTTTATATTTAGACAATGATCCATCTTAAGTTAATATTTACATAAAGTGTAAGACTTAAGTAAAGCTTCACTTTTTTCATTGACTCTGGATGTTAAATTACACCAGTCTCGTTTGTTGAATATACTGTCTTTCTGCCATTGATTCCCTTTTGCACCCCTGTCAAAAATGAGTGGGACATATTTGTGTGGGTCTATTTCTGGATTCTCTGTTCTATTCCATTTCTCTGTGTGTCTATATTTCTCCCAATACCACACCATCTTGATTACTGTAGCCATATAAGTCTTGCAATTGAGTAAACTGATTCTTACATTTTATTCTTTTTTTTTCTTCAAAATTGCTTTGGCTATTCTAGTTCCTTTCCCTTTACGTATAAATTTGGGACGATCTTATCTATAGCTATGAAAAACTTATAATTGTGATAATTATTGTGTTCAACAAGTTCCCCACATAAAACACAAACAAAAAAATTATAGTCCATACACCAGCAGTAATACATGGACACTGAAATTTCAATATCATTTATAATCATTACAAAGAATAAAAGGACTCTTAGGTATAGATCTAAGAAAACATGTACAGGATTTGTATGCTAAAAGCTACAAAATGCTAATGAAAAAAAAATTGAAGGTGATCTAAATAAATGTAGAGACATACTTTGTTCATGCATTGGAATATTCAATATAGTGAAGACATCCATTGCTTTGATTTCCTTACTACCGAGAGGACAATTCAAATGATCTCTTTCATATTGGGTGAATAGTAGTATTTTTTTTTTTGAAGAATTAGTCTGTTTTATCTACGTTGTCAAATCTATGTGTAATTAGAGTTGCTCACTGTATCCCCTTATTATCATTTTGATATCGTCATGGTCTATAGTAATATCTCCTCTCTTACATGATAGTGGTAATTTCTATCTTCTTTTTTTTTTTTCCTTGTCAACATTTCTTCTTTTTTTTTAAGATTTTATTTATCTATTTGAGAGAGAAACAGCAGGAGAGCAAGCAAGCAAGGGAAAGAAGCAGAGGGAGAGGCAGAAGCAGGCTCCATGCTGAGCGGAGAGCCTGACATGGGGCTCAGTTCTAGAACCCTGGGATCATGACCTGAGCCAAATGCAGATGCTTAACTGACTGAGCCAGCCAGGTCCCCTCCTTGTCAATATTTCTAAAAGTTTGTAAATTTTATTGATCTTTTAAAAGCAACAGTTCTTTATTTCACTGATTTTCTCTAAAGTTTTTCTGTTTTCAATTTCATTGATTTTTGTTCTTATCTATTATTTCCTTCCTTCTGCTTCTTTGGGTTTATTTTATTCTTTTGTTTTTTCCAAGTTTCCTAAGGTGGAAACTAGATCATTGATTTGAGATTTTATTTTCTTATATATGTAACTGGGACTATAAATTTCCATTTGAGCATTATTTTAGCTATATCCCATAAAATTTTGTATATCACATTTTCATTTTGGTTCAATCCAATGTATTTTGCTAATTTCCCTTAAGATACCCTCTCCAAATCATGAATTATTTAGAAAGGTGTTGTTGAATTTTCAAGTTTTGGAAGATTTTCCTGTCATCTTTATTAGTGATATCTAGTTGGTTCCACATGGATCAGAGAACACGTAACATAGGATTTTAAGTCTTGAATTTGTTGAGGTTTGTTTTATCACCCAATATGTAGACTATCTTGATACATGTTTCATGGGTCCCTGAAAAAAAAAAAAAAGGTGTATTGTGCTACTTTTGGGTGCAGTGTTTTATAAATGTTGATTAGATCCTCTTAATTGATAGCATGTCAAGTTCTTCTATGTCCTTGGTGATTTTCTGTATGGTTGTTCTATTAATTATTGAGAGGGGGTACTGATGTTTCCAACTATAACTGTGGATTTGCCTATTTCTCCCTTTAGTCATCAATTTCTAGTTTCCATTTTTTGTAGTTGTTTTTTGATCCATATACATTTAAGATCATTATATCTTCTTGGTTGAGTGGTCCTTTTACCATATATGTTCCTTTTTGTGATAATTTTTTCTCTGAAGTCATCTTCATCTGATATCAGTTATAGTCACTCCTACTTTCCTTTGATTAATATTTGCAACTTAATTAAAATTAGAAAATTAATATATTTTTTCATCATTTTACCTTTAGCGTACCTGTGTTATTATATTGGAAGTGAGTTTCTTGCAGACACAGATAGTTAAGCCATACTCATGAGTTTTTATCCAGTTTGCCAATATAGGTCCAGATCAAATGTGAATATGACCATTTACATTTAATATAATTATTTTAAATGAAGCTTGAAAGTGACACTCAGTTTTTTGTTTCTATTTGTTCCTACTATATGCATCTCTGTCTTCTTTTTCCTACCTTGCTGTAGACTTTAAATTATTTTTATTTTAGAATTACATTTTGATTTTTCTATAGACTATTTGAGTATATCCTTTTGAATGGCTTTTCTAGTGCTTGCTCTAGATATTAACATTATATATACAAAACTTAGCATGGTCTACTGGTGATGTCATTTTACCACTTCAAGTAAAGTATAGAAACCCTACCATCCTCTATATCCCTCAACCCGCTCTCATGCATAAACAGGTTAAATATTTCCTCTACATACATCTAGAACCACAGTGTTACAGCTTTCACTTCAACCATGAAACATAATTTGGAAACTCGAAAGGAAGAGGAAAGTCTATTTGTACATATTTCAGCATACTGGTTTTTTTTGGTTGGTTGGTTGGTTTTTTGTCCTTCCTGGTGTTCCAAGGTTCTTTTCTTTAACATTTCCTTTCTGTTTAAAGAACCTCTTTGAGCCATTTGTTAGAGGAGATATGCGAGTGTCAAATTCTGTTTTTCTTCACCTATGTATGTCTTGATTTCCCCTGCATTCCTTAAACATATTTTTACTATATACAGTATTCTGGCTTTATAGTTCTTTTTAAATTTTTTTAGCACTTAAAAAAATGTTGTGCCATTTTCTTCTGATCTCCATAATTTCTGATGAAAACTCCACTCCCATTTGAATTGTTCCCTGCCCCCCGGGGGTAAAGTATTAAATAATTCCTTGCTACTTCCAAGGTATTATGTCTTTAGCATTTAGAAATTTGACCATGATGTATCTCAGTGTGGATTTCTTTGGACTTACCTTGTTTGGTTTCACTCAGTTTCTCAAACATGTAAGTTTATGTCTTTTACAAAATTAGAAATTCATCAGTAATTATTCCTTTGGGTATTTTATCAATTCCACCTTCTTTCTCCTTTCTTTGTGGGAACTTTCATGACACTAGTGTTGGATCTTTTGTTATAGGTCCACAGGCCTCTGCAGCTCCCTTTGTTCTCTTGTTTGTTTCAGCCCATTTTCTTTGTGTTCTTCAGATTGGATCATTTCTATTGTTTTCCTTCCAGTTCATTGATTCTTCCCTCCTCCTCTTTCCATCCTGCTATTGAACCCACCCATTCAGGTTCTTGTTATAGCAATAGTATTTTCACTTCTAAAATTTCCACTTGGTTCTTCTCTATACCTTATTTTTCTTTGCTGATAATTTTTATTTCTTTGCTAAGATTCTTACTTTTTCATTTGTTTCAAACATGTTCTTAATTGCTCACTGAAGCATTTTTGTGATACTTCTTTAAACTTTTTCAGATAATTCTGGCATCTCTATCATCTCACTGTTGACATCTATTGATTGCCTTTTTTTCATCAACCAGAACTTGCTCATTCTTAGTATGATGAGTCATTCTAAATTGAAACTTTAGGGGTGCCTGGGTGGCTCAGTTGGTTAAACAACTGCCTTCAGCTCAGGTCATGATCCTGGAGTCCTGGGATTGAGTCCCACGTCAGGCTCCCTGCTCGGCAAGCTTCTCCCTCTGACCTCTCCTCTCTCATGTTCTCTCTCTCCCATTCTCACTCTCTCTCTCTCTCTCTCAAATAAATAAATAAAATATTTAAAAAATAAATAAATTGAAACTTTACAGCTTGGGTTTTATAGGACTCTGATCTTATTTAAACCTTACATTTTAACTGGCATCCTCTGACAAGGGAATGGGAGATGCTGTCTCATTAGTTCCAGGGGCAGTTTGAGTGTAAAAGTCTAGATTCTCCACGTGGCCTCTGTAGTATCCAATGTGGTGTTTTCCTTGTTACTGGTAGGTGGAGATGGGAGTTCTCCTCCTGACTGGGTCTCACTAATATTCCCCGTTTGGGGGTTGAGGGATAGGAGTTCTCTTTGTAACTCTCACTAGACCTCTTTTGACACATCTGGTGTGTAGAGGGGTGGTGAACACCTCACTACTGCCCAATGAGGAAACCCACATGGTCTCCACAGACACTGTGATGGAGAAGGCACTCATTATTGTCTGGAAGGGATGAAAGTGTAAGAATGGGTTAGCACAAGAACGGCCATCTCAAAGGCCGGGAAGCCATTTTACTGAGTTGAGGGAAGAGGGACTAGGGGAAGCTTGAAAAACAAGTTTTGAACAACAAGTTTTGAAAAACAAGTCAATCATAAGCACCAGAATGCGGGCAGCTGCGTCACAGACCAGATGCATTGGTAAAGAGCTTATCTCACTAAACCACCAGGAAGTGACGCAAAAGTAAACCGTCAGAGTGGGGCGCCAGATATGAATGTAGCTATGGAAAATTACTGTGTGTTAAGTGCTTTGAAAATGCTATATAAACCCTTGGCTTTGAGTACTCAGGGTCCTTGTTGAAACCTGCTGCAGCGGGCAGATACTTGGACCCCAGCTAGGTGGAAATAAACCTCGATGTGTGACTTGCATTATCTAGAGTGTTCTCTGTCTAATTGAGGGGTGGTTGCCTCCGTACCCTAACAAAAGTTCCAGCTCCCTCCTCAGCCTCCTCTGACACCACTCCAGCAGGAGGTTTGGGGCCTCTAATGACAACCTGGGAAGATAAAAGTATAGCTTCCCATTCAGCCTTTGCTGTGGTGTTTGGGTACAATAAAGTGGTTATTTTTTAGATGTTTTCTGTCTTGGTTGCCTGCCTCTTTCCTGTTCCTCTGGGTAATGAGGTTATGCTTTTTTGAGGCTGGTTTTTTTTTTGTTTTTTTTGTTTTTGTTTTTGTTTTTTGTTTGTTTGTTTGTTTGTTTTTCTGTGCCTGTTGGCATTTCTGAGTTGCTGGCTTCTTTAGCACCAAGTCTGGGACATGTAAAGAAAAAGAAAAGTCAGAGACTCACCACCTTGTTTCTTTTGGTGGTCTAGAAGTCTCCAGCCAGTCTACCTACCATCTCCCCACCTTTCAGAGTTTCCATGTACTTTTGTTAACGTAACATCTAGGGCATTTAGTTGTACTTAGTGGAAAAACAGGTCAAAGTCCATGTCTTCCATCTTCCAAGAAGGAGGAGTCTCAGGGCGTTTTTCAAGGTTCCTATAGAAAGATTAAATTGCTCACACATTTGGCCTCTAATGAGACATTTATGTATTTCTTAATAACCCATTTACTTGACTTCACCAGAATTCCAAATCTCAGAGAACAAAAAGTCAGCAGGAGGGTCTCGAGAGGACAGTCACAGAAGTTTTCCTGAGCGAGGAGACTGTCAGTGTTAACGCTTAAAGAAGAAACTTCTTGAAAATTAATTCAGATGGAAACTGCTTATTTTTTAATATTGCTGAAACCTCGATTTGGCAGCATTCACTCAGAAATTCCAATTTTAAAAATAATCTTGCATGCTCAACTTTTGGTTAGATATCATTAAAAAACTTCCCTACCTTTTCAAACAATAGAGACACAGGAAAGAAATTCACTTCTTGATGACTCAGATCCTAATTCTAAGCTGCTGGGGCAGGCAGCTTTGCTTTCTCTCTGCCAGGCACTGCAAGCTCCCAGTGCTCTTCTCACAGATGCCATTCCCACATCCCTAACCCCTGCTTATAACGTTCTGGGGGATTAGAAATGAGAATACCATGCTTGGCAGTGTTATGGGTAGATCAAGAGCCAGATGCTTGCATTGAGGAGACAAGGTCTCTTCTACCATGTGACAGGCAGGGGATTTGATTCATTGTGGGTTTGATAATTTTAGTGTCACTAAATAATTTAAACAATTCAATATTCTTAGTTATACTCTGGAAGGCTGAGATTGCCAAACAACCAGAAGTTAAAGCAAAAAAGAAGAAGAAGGAAAGAAAGATAGAAGAAAGAGAAATTAAGTGTTATTTTTACAATGGTTGGTTTACTGTTATCCTGTTGGAAATGAATTTGTGGACTGTGGGTATGAACCAGATAATACACCAGATCCATTATGGATGTTATTAATTTGAATACAGTCTAATTTGCAGAGTCGTAGCAAAATATGCTATCCACATTTTTTTTTTAATGAGAGAACCAGGTTTGGGTTACACCCACTGCAAACAAAGTAGCTGGATTAAAACCAGTTCTGCTCTTATCTTTCCAAGACAATGGTGTAGAGTGGGTGCCACAAAATCTAGTTATGCACACAGACAATAAATCCCATGCTCCTACAACATGGCTATCTAAAAGAGTGCTTCTCAAACTCTACAGGCTTAAGGATTCCAACACAGTAGGTCTAAGACAGGCAGTCGTGTTGTATTTTTCTTACAAACTCTCAGATTTTCCTGATGCTACTGGTGCCCCAGGTACATTTAAATATCAAGGATCTAAAAGATCCACTTTGATAGTATGCAAAGAGTATGAATATGGGTTTGATCTTCTAATTGAAGGTATTTCAGGCAGTTCATTGTTTTGGTTATTTTTTTTTCCTTTAAAAAATGCAACATAAGCATAAAAATTACATGGCTGCTTCATAACTGATACTGAAACTGAAGAGGAATGTTGATGTAAGGCAAGGAAAAAAATCTTAGGGCATATAAATGAATTAAAAGCAAAATGTCTGAACATAAAAAAGAAAACTAATCCCTTACCTATTACCAGTAGTATTCAATATTCTTAAGCTTCATTGACCATAATTACTAAATCAAAAATCAGAATACATGATTTGATGTTCGACAAAAGATTAAAAATTAAAATTTGATAATTAGGTGACTTCTCCATTGAGAACTAGAATATTTCACTGTTAAAGATATGAAATGAACATGAAAATAACCCCCCCCACACACATATATACATAAATACCCCACTATAAATGTGTTACCTAAAATACTTTAGACTAAAAGAGATCTAAGAGCCTAAGGATGTTTATATACCAGCTGCTATCCTGATTTTTGAATCTGCAATTTGTGTAAATCAAAACAATAACCCTCTGCATACTGATCTGAAAGAAAATATTTAGTCCTTTGAACAATATATATCTAAGTACATTCCTGATGATTCTATTTCTCAAGCCCCTGCCTCTAAATTCTCTTAAGTAACACAACACATTTCAGTCAACTTAAGTCCCACGTATAATCTTGCTTTACTATTTAAAAAGCATATTTCCAATTTTAAAAATGAAATCTCAACACTGATTTAGAATTGCATTTCCTCCCCCACCCCTAGTGGAAAGGCTGCACTCAAGAAAGGGCCTCCAGGTGGCATTTTCTCTTTCCCCTCCCTAGCACTTTCTCCTACCACTCCCCTCAGAGCCTACCTGTCTAGGTTTGAAGCATGTGGGGAAAGAAGTAAAGAAAGGTTGACTGGAAAGTTCTTGTCTGCTAAATAATGTTGTGAGCTGGTAGTCTGGGTTTGGCAGTTCTAATAAGAATGATGAAATATCCAAAAGAGGGTCAACCTCTGAAACACCACTACCCTTGTGCCTGTTTTTAGCCATCTCCCACTGCAGTTCTCTGATGTGGATGATGCCCCTATCTTCCTCTAGCTTCTCCTCTACCTTCTCTACCTTCTTTTCACAGAAGTCATTCACCCTTCTGGGTGCCATCTTGGTCAGGAGCTAAGATGGCTCCATACCAGCTCTCTTGCTTATAACACAGATGTTGTCTAGAAAAATACTCATTGAGTATTCACAGAGAAATTCAGGATATCCAGCACAGCCAACACCACCTCCCAGCACTGCCAACCCCCATTTCATTCATTTGCAGCTAATCAGCTCTGCCCTTTACACTTTTGATTTGTAAAAGAAGACTCACATTCCAGAACACTCTGACCACCCTCCCTCCCACTTCAGGGACTTACACAAAACTCTCTGAGTGGTCCTGCCAAAAACCACCCCCCACCAGGTGTGATATGAGTAACACCTACCTCCTCTCTTTCTTCTTTGTGAAGTGTAAGGGTTTCACAGCTCAGCGATTATTTTCCAAAAATACATATTCAAAAAAATTCTCTCACTCTCCACTCTGCTACCCTTTTGATTCCCATATGTGGTGTGACATCCCACTAGCTTTTGATCATCTACTTTGAACTTTCTGCATATGATCTAGTACCTTCTTTGAAAGGCAATATCCATTGTCTCCTGGTGCCTCAGCCAACATTCTGTTAAATATGCTAATGGACCTCTGGAATCCCAAAGAGTATTTCTGAAACTTCTTCCAGCTTCAAATCTTTTCATAGGACAGATCACAGAACTAGTTTGGAGCACTTTTTTTTTTTTTAAGATTTTATTTATTTGACAGAGAGAGATCACAAGTAAGCAGAGAGGCAGGCAGAGAGAGAGAGAGAGGAGGAAGCAGGCTCCCCACTGAGCAGAGAACCCGATGTGGGGCTCGATCCCAGGACCCTGAGATCATGACCCGAGCCGAAGGCAGAGGCTTTAACCCACTGAGCCACCCAGGCGCCCCTGGAGCACTTTTATGTAAACACTTCGGCAAGTGGCTGGCATTGAAAAGGACATTAGAAATAATCCTTCCTTTAGTATAGTAAAGAAGATGATCTGGGACCCAGAATGTCAAGGTCAGCTATTCAACTGGCAACTCTTCCACCATACAAGGCCAGGACAGAGCCAGAGTTCTCAAAATGTTTGAAATTTGATAAAGTTTCAGGAAGGAGTATAAAAATGTCTTACTTTTTTGAAGGGAATTAAACCAGTCTTTCAAAAGAAAAAGAAGTTGGTGAAGAAAATACCAGCATTATGTGTTTCCAAGACTCTCTATTCCAGGATTCTGAGACATCTTGTTTTATGGATTAATATATATCTTTATATTTCAGAATTATTTGGGAGCTATTCTGTGAAGACACTCTTTGTGACTCAGCAGTATTAGGCTAGAAGGTCTTCCATGAGATGAAGGATCAGAGTCAGAGCGCACTTTTTTTTTTTTTTTTTTTTTTTTGGCTAAGGAACCAACAGTTCTTGTGTTGTGTTGGAAACCAGGTCCTGCACTGCATTAAAGAAGCTCGGTACTCTAGCTGCCCCTAAAGCCCACAACTTCAGTGTAACAAAGCAGTTAAGAGCAAAGATGCTTTACAGTTTCAGACATAAGTTTGACCACTAGCTCACACATTCAGAGAAAGGAGAGCAGGTTGCCCACAAGTTCAGAATCTATTACATTGGTCTATAGAGTTTCCTCTTTACTGAGAGGCTAGGACCCTCACACCGTGAGTTGGAAACCACCCAAGTCCAGGTCAAGCCTTTGGGCTCTAAATATCACTCATCCTTTATTAATAGTCAAAGGCCTCAAGCCCAGAAGGAGACATCCTTAGAGAATCTGGTATCACATTCAAAACAAGTCAGTTTTCCTACCCAACTAATCTATAATGATGCTCTCCTTGCACACCGGAGAATATGTGAAAGGGACCATATTAAAAATTAATAATTAATAATTCAGGCTGGAAGCTTGAGGAGGTGATGGTATAAATGGAGGCAGCATGCCCCTCTCTCATAGTACTTACCCGATGTGTCTGAGAGGAACCGAGTAGTTTAAGAAAAAAAAAAAATAAAAAACACCCTGATTTTGGAGTTGAGTACATCATCACAATTCTGTTTCCAAGGTACAGTGACTTCACCTCCTCAGTCAAGCTCCTTCACTTCCAAACAGCAGTGTCTTTGGACATAAAATGGGGATAAGGCAATGCCTGCCTTAAGGAAGTATTGGAAAGATGAACTACTGAGTTAACACCTTCAAATCAGCTACGATAGGGCCTGACACACAATCAGTGTCCAACACACATTAGCTCATGTCACTGGAAGGACTACATCAAGGAATACATGCCAAATGAACACACAGAAAAGCCTGGTGTCCCTTCACTTCTTTATGAGTGTTCCTGTAGCCCACAATTTTCCCTTCTGCATGGTCATTCTAACTAGCTTCACTTTCACCCTCCTCCCAGGAAGCTGGATGACCACCCCAGCATGAGCCAGTTTCTCATACCTGCCCATCCTGATCACTCATCGCCCTCAGACTGAGGACCACAGAGAACCACCCACTCCTGACGTCTCATACCTCTGCTCAGAAATCCAAGGAGCAGTTACTGCCCAGAACTTCAATCTCTGCACTTCCTTGACTTCTAATTCCCAGAGAGAAGGAGACCTGAGGTAGCTCTCTTTTGCTTATTACCTTTCAGAAATGATCCAGTCTAGATACTAAACCAAATGATTATCACATCAGTTATCAGAAATGCTACATAACAAATAAATTCCAACCCAAGGACTTAATAAACATTTATTGAGCTTGTGAGTTGGAGGGTTGGACTTGGCTGGGCAGTTCTAATCTAATCCCCGCTGTACTACTATGAGCTGGGTTCATGCCTGCATCTGTGACATCGGCAGGAATATATGATGAAGATTGACTGAGCTAGAATGCCCTCACATGTCTGCAGTGTCAGCTGGGGTAGCAGGGCTCCTGGACCATATGTTTCCTCCCAACTTCCACAATTTAGGCTGGTATTATTTACTTGGTGATCTATGTTCCCCCAGAAATTCATATGTTGAAGCCCTAACCCCCAGTGTGATGGTATTAGGAGGTGGGACTCCATGATGGGACTAGTGTCCTCTAAGAGGAAGAAGAGACCAGACATCTCTCCTTTTACCATGTGAGGACACGTGTCATTTACAAACCAGGACAAGGACTCTCGCTAGGAACCAAATCATTCAGCACCTTGACTTCTAGTCTCCAAAATGGTGACAAATAAATGCCTGTTGTCTAAACCCACATCCTTGCTATTTTGTTATACGGCTTGAGCTTACTAAGCCAATAGGCTAATTGACAGCATTCTAAGAGACCTAAGGAATGCATGCAAGGTTTCTTGAGGCCTAAGCTTGAAACGGGCACATACTTCCATTTCATTCTACTGGCAGAGGATTCTTGAGACAGCTTAGATTTGGGGGGGTAGGGAAGTAGATTTCACCATTTGAGAGGAGGAACAGGGAAATCATGCTACAAGAGCCCAACTGATAAAAAAGGGGGTGAGAATCATGACCTCTTTTGCTATCAATCTACCGATGTCATCAAACTCAGAAATAAGAGTTTCCGAGTCAGAAAAATTCAAGTTTGAAATTAGCTGTGAGGTCTTGGGAAAATGATTTAATCTCCTGAAGACTCCCATTTCTTCACCTATAAAGTAGCAATAGTAATCACACCGCCCTCACATTGCAGCTCTAATGATTAAACTAGAAAATTCCTGAGTATGGAGTCTGGACATAGTTAACTATTGGGTTTTATGGTGGTACTCAATAAACGTCAGCTTCATAGATATTTTATGTAAAGTATCTTCCAGTGAACAACATTTTTTGAGTCTCCCAAGAACTATATTTTACAAATGGGAATACAGAGTATAAGTCTCATTCTCAAAACTCATGATTCTTGTCTGATACCATACCACTATCTGTGATTAAGGGGATCTTATTAATATAAAGCTTACTTACTAAAACTATTAAGTGAGTATCCTTGCTTATGTAGAGTATTTTAATGCTGCTTCCTGTGTTCATCTAAACTGACTTGTAAAACCAGGTTTTTCAATAGACCACTTCATTGGAAATAAAAACTCTGGAAAGACAGATTTATAACATAATCAAGAAATGGTCTTCATGGCATTTTGGCAGTCCTGAGTAGAATCTTGGTCTCTCCTCCTTTAACCTGTGATATGTGACTTCTTTCTGTGATACTCTAAAGTCTAGGAATAAGGGGTCTTGATCTCTTTCATAAAACTTAAGATTTTCTCCAATATCCTGAAAAGCCAATATTCTGTTTTATCCAGTCTAAGCCCTCCTGTATATGGCCATCAGAGTGATCACCTTAAAATGAAAATCTGACAAGTCATTCACCCCCTTCTTTGAGGTCTCACAAGATGCCATGCGCTTTCTTCTGCCCCTCAGGTTCCCATAGCTGATCCCAGCTCTGGATGTTTTCAGATGCCTCAGGAGGGATTGAAATGGAGTCTGACCTTTGCCCACTGAAACCCTAATGTTTATGTTGGCATCCTGCTCATAAACCAGGGAGTCCTGCCATGTGACCCTTGGCTGGGAATTTCTGTGTGGAGTCAACTCAACACAGAAAAAAATTCTGAGATGGTTTCTAAAGGTCTCCTATGTGGGCCCCTTTATCCTTAAATTTACCGTAATAGAAGCACAATCCTTGGGAGGGCACTGGAGGTCCAGGAATTCAGACTTTATATGACTATTCTATGGAAGGCCCAGATGAGAAGCAGAAATGAGGTGACCTTCCCTAAGACACACTCAGCTAGAACTCTGAGATTTTGAGACTAGTGGGCATTCCACTATACCTGTTACCCATGTTCTTCCCTTTTGGTGGGAACTCCCTAGAGTATGTTTAGAAATATGCAATTATGTTAACCCCTTTAGAGAATAAAACAAAACATTATCACAGATCTACTCCTTTCATGTTTTCTCCTGCTTCCCATAGCAGACAAGGCTACTGATTCACAGGCGAATAAATAGGGAGCCATCCAACTAAATGACTCACTGGCTCACACAGTTCATGAACAGTGACACCAAAACCAGAACCCGTGGCTTCTGAAATTAGTCCAATGCCCCTTACCTAATGTAAACAGCACATTTGATTTTGTGTGACAGTGCCAAAGATAGCCATGTCCTCATTTCCAGCAACGGTAAATGTGTTTTTGTGTTATGTAGCAAAGGGGAATTAAGGTTGCTGATGGAATGAGGCTGTTCATCAGTTGACCTTAAAACTGAGAGATCATCAGATTATATGGGTAGGCCCAATATAATGACAGAATCATTAATGTGGAAGAGGGAGGTGGGAGAGAGGGTCAGAGGGATGCCACTTGAGAAAACTCAACCCTACACTGCTGAAGATGAGGGAGATGCCATGTATCAAGGAACCAGGGGCAGCTTTAGAAGCTCATAAGGATAGAGCATAAATTTTCCTATAGAACCTCCTGAAGGGGGGCTGCCTGGGTGGCTCAGTGGGTTAAGCCTCTGCCTTCAGCTCAGGTCCTGACCTCAGGGTTCTGGGATCGAGTCCCACATCGGGCTCTCTGCTAGGCAGGGAGCCTGCTTCCTCCTCTCTCTCTCTCTCTCTCTCTCCGCTTGTGATCTCTCTCTCTGTCAAATAAATAAAATCTTTAAAAAAAAAAAAAAGAACCTCCTGAAGGAGCACAGCCCTCCCCTCACCTGAATTTTAGCCCAGTGAGACCCAGTTTGGACTTCTGACCCTGAAACCATTAGATTATAACATTGCATTGTTTTAGCCACTAAGTTTTTGGCAATTTGTGATAACAACAAATAAAAAAGCAATACAGCGTCTAGGTGTAACTAGTATTTCCCAAGGTCCTACCAACTGAGGAAGGACCAATGGGTCCTAACATGTAAGCATGTGTTGTGTTCAATTCTTTCTCTATACTTATGGGAGAAGGAGTTTCAGCCTTCAGACCCCATTCTTTCTACCCTGTTACTATTGGTGGTTCTTTGCTTCATGAAGGCACATCCTCTACACCCACCTCCTGCACTTGAGCCAAACCATTCTATTCCTCTATACACTTAGATACCACACTGACCACCTTGGTCCAACTTAGGCACTGGAGTCCTTGATATCCCCAAGGAGAGTGCTGTTTCACCAAGTCTTCCATTCGCTAGAGTTCAGTCCCTTCCCCTTAAGCTTCTCATATAGCCCCCCATGGACAAATGTTCAAGAACAAATCTACATGGCAAATACCATCTGATTGAGGATGCCCTGATTTCTGACCCCAGAAACATTTCTAATGATCAAGCATATACCACTGATCCCGTGTTCATCTGAATAAGTTTGCTGGGGGATCCTTCCATTCTTCATGGGGCTAAGAAATCTCAAGACCAGATGGACGCCTTTAGAGATGAATTTAAGAAAGGTAGGAAAACCAATAGGGAGTAGGTCTGTTTTAGTTTATATTCCCTGCAAACCAACTGTGTGACAGACATTTTACCAGACACTTTATGTAATCATGTCATTTATTTCCCAGTTCAGGGATCTGAATTTCAGAGTTAACTCTTCCCCAAACCCACAGCTAGGAAGTAGAGTGTCTGGAATGTCAGACACAGGGAGGCTGGACCCCGTGTGTACAGAGACTCCATCCATACCACCTGCTCTGAGAAAATATGTCATAGCTGGAATGGGGAGTGGGTGCTATCTTAGCAGCTTTCCCCTGCCCAACCTGGGTGATGGACATGGATCTCCTCCAGAGTATGGTTTGACCATGGAGGGAGGGAAGAGAGCGGAAGGCAGCACCATCCCCAGGGGTTCAAGGTTGGCAGCTGACATTAACCAGCAAGGGAAAAAAAATCCATTTTTAAAACAGCAGAAGAAAAATTAAACTTGCTGCTCCATCATTTCATATAAAAGATCAAGGATGAAAATAAACATGGTTCCAAGTTATTTTATTCTGAATTTATTTTTAATGCCAATGACAACAAAATAGCTCTTTTATGAGTCATTTTACAAAACAGAAAACATAATTTCCTGAAATGGCATTTTACAGAAGCTTAAAGGAAACTACTATTTGACATGAGAAAGATGGAATGCAGCTAACTCTGTTCACCTGGGGGGCGGTCTTCTGCCACCCTACTCCCTAGAATACCCTTCCTCTCTTTAGCTACCTCCCTCTTCCTCCTACAAATGTCACTTATGCTGTTATCTCCTTAGGGACTTCTTCTCCGGTCACCTCTCCTTTTTTTTTTTAAATTTAAATTCAATTAATTAACATATAGTGTTTCATTAGTTTCAGAGGTAGAGTTCAGTGACTCATCAGTTGCATATAACACCCAGTGCTCATTACACCAAGTGCCCTCCTTAATGCTCATCATCCATTCCCCTTCCCCCAACCCACTTCCCCTCCTGTAACCCTCAGTTTGTTCCCGAGAGTTAAGAGTCTCTTACGGTTTGTCTCTCCCTCTGTCTCTATTTCATTATTCCTTCCCCTCCCTTATATTTCTGTTTTGTTTCTTAAATTCCACATGAGTGAAATCATGATTGTCTTTTGCCATTTGATTTATTTCACTTAGCATAATACCCTCCAATTCCATCCATATCATTGCAAATGGCAAAATTTCATTTTTTATGGCTGAGTAGCATTCCATTGCATATATATACCACATCTTCTTTATCCATTCACTTGTTGATGGACATCTCAGCTCCTTCCATAGTTTGGTATTGTGACACTGCTGTTATGAATTTTGGTGGTCACTCTCTCGTTTTATTTTATTTTTTTAAGATTTTATTTGTTCATTTGACAGGCAGAGATCACAAGTAGGCAGAGAGGTTGGCAGGGGTCAGGGGGAAGCAGGCTCCCTCCCGAGCAGAGAGCCCAATGTGGGGCTAAATCCCAGGACCTTGGGATCATGACCTGAGCAGAAGGCAGAAACTTTAACCCACTGAGCCACGCAGGAGCCCCCACTCCCTCATTTTATATAATGTCTCCCCCACTGCATGCTCTCAAAGAACATGGTACTATTTCTTCATTGCATTTCCTGAAATTATGATAATTGTTCTGTGTTTATGTGCCAGGAGCTTAGACATGGGATGTACAGATCCAGTCAACCCTACTCTCTTGGAGCATAGAGTCTAACTGGGGGAGAGGGATAGTTTCAGTGTCTCTCTCCATCAATTATACTGAGAAGTACAAAATTCCAGAAAACAAATGGATTTCAGGCAAGAACCATGACAGCAGAGAGCAGAGGACATAACTAGTTATGCTTACACATTGAACACACACATAAATATATGTCTCCTTTATGAGATGTTGTCTGTCCTGTTTGGCACATATTAGGAGCTCATTAAACGATTATTAAAACACTTAATGAAATGGAAAATAGCCACTTACAACATGTGGGCTAGTGAGGTAGTTAATGCCTGTGGCTCCTGGTTCAAAGCTGAATGTGCGAGCCTACAAGATAAACATTTCAATAATTATCACTAATAATCCCACAAGGTGCATGCCAACTCTCATCTTTGAGGTGGATTCCAAACCTAATAAGTCACTTGCCATTTTTAACTTAATTTTTCTGTCACCTGGGTTCTGCCCTGTTGACACCATCTCCTTGAAAAAATGTGCCTAATGTGACATGAGCTTTTGCTGATGTTCTTCTTAGTCTTTGGATGGTACTTCTAATAATCTTCTTCAGTTCATTTCTAAGATGCTGATCCTCCTCAGGCTTCTCTCTCTGTTTCCTGCCCAAGGCCCAATATATACAGAGCAAGAAGAGAAAGCTCAGATGCCATCTAGATGGGAGTTCATTTACTTATTTTGTTGAATAAGTACTCATACAGCTAAGAGTAAGTTCCAGGCACTATTCTAGATGTTTTGTTAAATAATAATTCAATTATGGTTAATAACTTTCACAACTCAAGAATAAGGCATGACTGGAAGCAGAATTCCAGACTCATGTCCAAGAAATGGTGGTGCAAATGGATGATGTTAACAGGACTTGCACTGCCCCGTAAAATCCTACACCACCTCCTCTCTTGAGATATAGCCAGTTGTCCAAATCATTAAATACCACTGTGAGAAGCCCCTAGTCACTTCTACCCAGAGTGCCATCTCTCAGCCCCTCCCTCCAGGTGCTGGTCCCTACCATATTCATCTGTAATGTGCCCATATCATCCCAGGCACATGTCCAAGCACCTCCAGCCCTCCAAAACAATGCCATCTTCCTCCTGCCTGCTCCATCTAATATGTTCCTATAGATACGTTCAACTTGGCCACAGTTCTCAGCATCTTCCTCTTCACCTGCCTAGCCCATCAGTTCCAAGCCTTCTAGTCCATCTTGGCAGTCTGCTCTTTCTGCCCACACCATCTTTCTGTCCTCTTACACCTAGATGATTGTGAGAGTCTCCCTGCTGCTCTCTTTGCTTTAGATCCCCTCTCTCTTCTCTAAATATATACTTTCCTAGATATTAGAGACTCTATATACTTCACTGAATGTTCTATATACTTTACAAAGCGTTCTAGATACTTTCCTTCACACCTCTTCCAAATGACCTCATGGAAAATGGAAATCAGATCATGGCACTCCTCTTTGTAAAATTCTTCAATGGCTTCTTTAAAAAAAAAAGATTTTATTTATTTATTTGACAGAGAGCGAGACAGTGAGAGAGGAAAAACAAGCAGGGGGGAGTGGGAGAGGGAGAAGCAGGCTTCCTGCTGAGCAGAGAACCTGATGCAGAGCTCCATCCCAGGACCCTGCATCATGACCTAAGCTGAAGGCAGATGCTTAATGACTAAGCCAGCTGGGCACCCATTTTCAATGGCTTCTTGTCTTCAGAATACAACAGGGAAGTGTTTATCTGGAAAGAGCAAGATAAATATGCTGACAAGTCTAACCTTACATTTGTCGTATGTGTCTTTATACTTGTGTTTCACAAGCATCCCAAGCTGTAGGTCTCCAACACTCCCTCATCTTTGCAGTCCCCTCTGCCTCTATATAGACAATTCTTTCTTCATAGAATCTGCTTCCCAGCTCCCCCCGGTTAACCACTCTTCCCCTGACCACCAGCTGAGAGGATGACAGCTAAGTGTATGAACCAGTCTACCTGGATTGAAATCTCAACCCCCATACCTGTAGGGTGACCTCACACTACTGCTTTTCTATGCCTCAGTTCCCCCATCTACAAAATAAGGATGATGGTATGTTTACATATATTAGCTTTTCTTGTCTTCACAATAACTCTGTGAGGTAAACATATGGTAACCCATGGCAAGCACTATGTGAGTTTTTATTATGATCAACTCCTGCACATTACCAGCTTTCTCCACAAACCCCTTATGCATATCTTTTATTTGTTCATTCACCAAACAACTTGTCTATTTTCAGTCACTCACCTCACTGCAAGTTCCTTGAGAGCAGGGACTGGGTTTTATCCATCCCACCAACATCTAGCACAGAACACGGCAAGGACCAGAAGCTCAGTGGAGATTTGCAGTCCTAACAAATAATGCCAGTTTTCAGCTGTGTTCTCACATAAAGAACCTGATAGAGAGTGGCCAGGACATGATATTTATGTTATGCAGTGTATGTTATATACTATATATATACTATATATTATGTTATGCGGGAACTTCAACCACACTGGTAAAAAAGAAGCAAGGGAAGGAGTAGTTTTAAGAAGAGGATTATACTTTATGTCCACAGGCAGTAAATACAACCAGGCCTGAAATAGACAACTTCTGCTTGCAAAATCTGTAGCATGATTTTAAACATTTCCTTGTCAAAGTATTGACAGAAAAATGAAAAATATGTATCTTATTCATGTCCAGAAAAGTTGGATGGTGATAGCCCCATGGAATCCTCATTTAAAAAATGAAGAATTCATTGAGGGCTTAGACAAATTATGACTAGGCAAAAGGTAGAGCTGCTAAAACCTCTTACAGGTGCAAAAGATAATACTGTAAGATGCTCTTAACTATAGGAAAAAACTGAAGGTTGCTGGAGGCAAATTAGTTGGAGGGGGAAGAGTAATTGGGTAAAGAGAATTAAGGAGGGCACTTGATGTAATGAGCACTGGGTGTTATAAGTAACTGACTGATCACTGAACTCTACCCTGAAACTAATAATACATTATATGTTAACTAACTTGAATTTAAATTAAAAAAAAAAAAAGATGATCACCATTTTCCAGCAAGTTGGAATCATCACAATTTGCTGAAATGTTTTAGGAAATAAAAGAGTTGAATGATACAATTTCTAAATGCAAAGCCTCTGTGTAATTATATATATACACCATGCATATATTCTGCAATGGTGTTTGCATTGTTTACACAAAGGCATGTTTCTTTTACTTTACTGAAAGAAGATTTTTTCAGGTAATTTTCTCCACCCATGCTTGTTGCCTCAACAGCTCCAGTAAGAATCTCGGCTCTTTTATTCATCTCTGAATAAGGGGTGATGCACACAGCTTAGAGTCAGGAAGTCTGAGCTCCAATATGGTCAGTCAATGCATTCAAGCTGCATGATTAACAGGTCTCTTAACTTAGCTGAGTCTCGAGCTTCTTTATCTGTAAAATTAAAAATAATATCTACATCACAAGTCAGGTTCTGAGGTTTGAATGAGGTAATGAGTGCTAAATTTTTGGAGATTGTGAAGCACTGTGGATGTATAATGGGAACCCACTTACGTCATTCAGGCAAAGTAATGGATAATCCTAGGGTCTCTATAAAATCACCATGAACATATCTTTGGCTTTGGAGTTGGACAGGCTTGGATTCCTTTCCAGATTTCCTAGATTTAACCACAGTGACTTCAGCTTCCTAGAGAATGACCTTCAGTTTCCTGTAGAATAATCATATCAGTGTCATAGCATTTACTGAGTATTTATGACATTGGATGCATTATGTAGACAATCTCATTTGATCATCATTGCAGTTCATCTTCTTTACCCACAAAGTCAGCACCTTCACTTCCACCTCATTCCTTAAATTCCATAACTAGACATTCTTCCCTTTGCCAAACCTGTTTCTTCTCTAATTCCTATTGAAGTACAAATACTTTATACATGAATGTATCAGTCAAGAGTTCTGCAAAATCAGACAGAGAGATGGATAATAAGAAATGGGCTCACTTAGTTACAGAGGCTAAAAAAAAAAAAGTCCCAAAATGTGCTATGAGCAAGACAGAGATCCAGGGGAGTGAAAGCGTAGTTCCAGACTGAATCCAAAGGCCTGAGAAGCAGGAAAGCATATGGCTTCAGTTCCAGTTTGAAAGCTGGAAGTCTGGAGACCCAAGAAGAGACAATGTTTCAGTCCAAGTCCAAAGGCTAGAAAAGACTAATATCCCACCTCAAACAGTTAAGCAAAAAGATTTCCTTCTTACTCAGCCTTTCTTCTCTTCTAGTCAAGTGATTAATTAGATGAGGCCCAACCACTTTGGGAAGAACAGTCTGCTTTACACAATCTACTGATTCCCATTTTAATCTCATGCAGAAACATTCTCATAGATACACCCAGAAAGATGTTTAGCCAAATGTCTGGGTACTCCGTGCCTCAGTCAAATTGACATATATAATGAACTATCCCAATGAGGGTCTATAAGAGTTCCATCACAACATAAGCTGAATAGTGTTCCCTGACCCTTCCTTAAAGATTTCAGTTAGGAGGTGGAATTATCTGAGAAATAGGAGGATTTGGGAAGGTGTTCCATCAAGAGACAGGTGGGTCTTAGTGTGGGAGGAAAAATCAGAGAATACCAAGTACCAAATTAGCTTCACAGATTTTCAGAAATATGACTAAACCTGTCTTATATATATTGTCAGATTTTATTTTTCCATTAGTCATCCATTCATACATTTACATATTCACTTTTCAACCAACATTTACTGAAGGCATAATATTGTCTAGGTATTACGTGGGTGCAAGGGCCAAACAATCAATTGAGGTATGAAATTTTGCTCTCAAAGTACACTAGAAGCTAAAACCATGTTTTTAAATTTCTTCTAAATGATATGCTCCTGAAACCCTAGACATATTGGCTTGGAATTTGCCTTAAGTCTTATGTAGTTCAAACCCGCTACCAGCAACACCACCATCTCCACCAGGGACTTCTGACTTCTAGTCCTACCTACTTAGACTGTGATCACTCAACCCACCATCCGAGTTAACACTCCTGTTTTTCAGTTTAATTCTGAGTGGGAAAAAAAATGCCTATTTCAGCTTTTATCCACATAGTCCCACTTATATCACACAAATCAACACAAAACAGTCAATAATTCCATAGATGCATATCTTGTTACTGTCATCTTATCCCAGCTTGGTCACCATAAGGATGAGATGACAATGGCATTTAATGACCATTTCTTAAATTCCTATTCCATGCCATGCCCTTTTATAATTAGCTTCCTGTTATTCTCACAACCTACAAAAGCTAAAGCAAAGTGTCCATTGTTGAAATAAGTAGACCAAAATTTAGACACAAAGAAGAGTTTGCTCAATGTTCCCAAGATAGTGAAGAGCCAACTTGGGTTTTGTTTTTTTTTTTTAAGATTTTTATTTATTTGACAGAGATCACAAGTAGGCAGAGAGGCAGGCAGAGAGAGAGGAAGGGAAGTAAGCTCCCTGCTGAGCAGAGAGCCCCACATGGGGCTCGATCCCAGGACCCTGGGATCATGACCCGAGCCAAAGACAGAGGCTTTAACCCACTGAGCCACCCAGGCGCCCCCCAACTTGGGTTTTGAAGCCATTTCTGTCTGACCCCTAGTTCATTCTTCACCTGCCACACTAGGTAGCTTTGCTGAAAAGGAGCCAGCAAAGACAAAATTTAAAGTAAAAGTGCCATGTACAAACTCAGTTGCCTTGCTAGCTACATGAAGAATGTGTTTGAGTGTGAGAAGCCCTTCTTGTTGGACCCTTGAACTTAGAGAGGGAATTATTTGGGAGAATGTAGGTGAAATGCTTTTCTCCCTCACAAGTCATTTATTGCTGGAATTTTGTTTTCACTACACAAATACTTGCAAACACTATCATGGTTTCTTTTGTTCACAAAGAGAGATGATGGACTGAAATTTCTTGGCAATCCCAACCCTTATTCTGCAGAGACTTTCCTAATTAAATCAGTTGGGCAGACTTTTAGAAGATTGTCTTAGTTTTGCCGAAATATCCATGTCTTCAGATTTTAGATGTTAAATAAATTGTACTAAGGCTCAGCAATTCCTCATGGTTAACTTTGGTATGGATGAAGGCCTGGGGCCAATCCAGAGTCACTGAGATTCCTGCCCTGAATCTATGTGGTAGCCTCTGATGACTACATAACTGACTTTTCTTTCTTTTTTCTTTTTTAAACTTTATTTTTTCAGTGTTCCAAGATTCATTGTTTATGCACTATACCCAGTGCTCCATGCAATATGTGCCCTCCATAATACCCACCACATGGCTTACCCAACCCGCCACCCCTCTCCTCTCCAAAACCCTCAGTTTGTTTCTCAGAGTCCACAGTCTCTCACGGTTCATCTATCCCTCCGATTTCCCCCAACTCCCTTCTCCTCTCCTTCTCCCAATGTCCTCTGTGCTATTCCTTATGCTCCACAAGTAGGTGAAACCATATGATAATTGACTCTCTCTGCTTGACTTATTTCACTCAGCATAATCTCCTCCAGTCCTATCCATGTTGATACAAAAGTTGGGTATTCATCCTTTCTGATGGAGACATAATATTCCATTGTATATATGGATAATATCTTCTTTATCCATTTGTCTGTTGAAGGGCATCTTGGTTCCTTCCACAGTTTGGCGACTGTGGCCATTGCTGCTATGGACACTGGGGTACAGATGGCCCTTCTTTTCACTACATCTGTATCTTTGGGGTATATACCCAGTACTGCAATCACAGGGTCATAGGGTGGCTTTCTTTCTTTCTTTTTTTTTTTTTTAATTTCTTAAGAAATTTCCACACTGTTTTCCAAAGTGGCTGCACCAACTTGCATTCCCACCAGCAGTGTGAGAGCATTCCCCCTTCTCCATATCCTCTCCAACAATTGTTGTTTGCTGTCTTGTTAATTTTGGCCATTCTAACTGGTGTAAGGTGGTATCTCAATGTGGTTTTGATTTGAATCTCTCTGATGGCTAGTGGATGAGCATTTTTTCATGTGTCTGTTAGCCAGTTGCATGTCTTCATTGGAGAAGTGTCTGTTCATGTCTTCTGCCCATTTTTGATGTGGTTATCTGTTTTTTGAGTGTTGAGTTTGAGGAGTTCTTTATAGATCTTGGATATCAGCCCTTTGTCTGTAGTGTCATTTACAAATATCTTCTCCCATTCCACGGGTTATCTCTTTGTTTTGTTGACTGTTTCCTTTGCTGTGCAGAAAAAAAAAATTTATTTCTTTTCAGTGTTCCAGAGTTCATTGTTTATGCACCACACCCAGTGCCCCATGCAATGCATGCCCTCCATAATACCCACCACCGGGCTCACCAAACCCCCCAGCCCCCTCCCCTCCAAAACCCTCAGTTTGTTTCTCCGAGTCACAGTCTCTCATGGTTCATCTCCAGAAGCTTTTGATCTTGATGAAGTCCCAAAAGTTCATTTTCTCTTTTGTTTCCTTTGCGTTTGTAGACATGTCTTAAAAGAAGTTGCTGTGGCCGATGTCAAAGACATTACTGTCTATGTTCTCCTCTAGGATTTTGATATATTCCTTCCTCACGTTGAGATCTTTTATCCATTTTGAGTTTATCTTTGTGTATGGTGTAAGAGAATGGTTGAGTTTCATTCTTCTACACATAGCTGTCCAATTTTTCCAGCCCCATTTATTGAAGAGTCTGTCTTTTTTCCACTGTATATTTTTTTCTGCTTTGTTGAAGATTAGATTAAAGTTGAGGGTCCATATCTGGACTCTCTACTCTGTTCCACTGGTCTATGTGTCTGTTTTTGTGTAGGTACCATGCTGTCTCAGTGATCACAGCTTTGTAGTAAAGCTTAAAATCAAGCAACATGATGCCCCCAGTTTTGTTTTTCTTTTTCAACATTTTCTTAGCAAACTGGGGGTCTCTTCTGGTTCCATACAAATTTTAGGATTGTTTTTTCCATCACTTGGAAAAATGCTGGTGGAAACTGATTTTTCTTGAATGGGCTTTAATATTTCTTTTGCAATCACATGTGTCTGGAATCATTCACTTGTGGCAGGAAATGTGTCATAATTTGGGAGATGATTGGAGGGTTTGCAAGCCATAGCTAACATTTCTCAGTAGTTCCAGGGAAATAGGATGTCAAGGACACATACTTTGCCCTTCTTCTTCAGTTTATCCTACACTGTAACACTAGTTTTCAGACTCTGATGTACCTGAGAGTCACCAGGAAAGTTTGTTTAGAATGCACAGCACTATACCTAAAACTCAGAGATTCTAATCATAGGATGGGTCCCTGGAATCTGCATTTTTAACAAGCATCCCAAGTGACTCAGAGAAAACACAATAAAATCAATCATAGGGGAAATTTGCCTTAACTTTTTCCCCCAGAAAACAGAGCTTAAAGCATTAATGGTTGGGCTCTTCACTAGAAAATTTGATCCTGGGGAAGCTGGAATGAAGGCACATGGGAATATGATAGGTTAGGAGGGAGACCCAGTGTGATAAGTGACACTGAGCTAGCTGAGCATTTTTTATCATGCCCAAGTAAGTGTTCCATTCCTCTATTACATGGTACTATCTTCCTAGGGCCCTCAAAAACTACTGATTCCTAGACAGTCCTTTTGGGGGAATGAAAGGGAAAAGCTTATCTGCCAGCTTATATTTCCCAATATTCCCTAGGCATTTTAACTCCGTGTGCTTCCATTTGGGTTCTGCATAGGTTTAAGTGAGCACCGCAGTACCTCATGCTTCAGTGGCAAGTGAGGTGCTCAGCACTGGAGGTAAGAGGCTCAAGTAATGAATACCAGAATGGGTGCTGGTATTCATTTTGTGAAGTAGATGTGGAATAGGTGCAGCAGAAGTGGCTGATGAAGCTCACGTAGAATACGACTGTAGCCGGGGCGCCTGGGTGGCTCAGTGGGTTGGGCCGCTGCCTTCAGCTCGGGTCGTGGTCTCAGGGTCCTGGGATCGAGCCCCGCATCAGGCTCTCTGCTCGGCGGGGAGCCTGCTTCCTCCTCTCTCTCTGCCTGCCTCTCTGACTGCTTGTGATCTCTCTCTGTCAAATAAATTAAAAAAAAAAAAATCTTAAAAAAAAAAAAAAAAAAGAATACGACTGTAGCCAGAGCTGGGTCCTGACAGATGGCCAAAAGGACCTGTGGTGGCACATAAAAGCCATCTGATACAGAGTCCATGGTCAACTTCTTCCTTACCCCATCTTACCCCATTCCAGGGGAAGAATGTCTATGGACCAGGACAAAATGAAGTCCTCAAAGACAGCCAGGGGGAATGAATTCTGTGGGCTATCAAATTAAACTCAGAGCTGGAAACTCCCCTATTCTCACCACATGCATCTCCATTTTGGACAAGATGGACTGGAAAACCACATGCCTGAAAAGTGGCCCTGGACCAGACTGGGAAAGAGATGGAAGAGAGCCTTGATTATGTGACTTGGGGGAAGGACCTCATTCCTCCTTCTTATCTCTTATTTCTGTCGCAATAAGATTCAGAAGGCCCTGCAGGGTCAGCAGGGGCATAAATAGAAGCAGGCATGGGCAGGACATGGAGTTTAGTCTGGGAGGAAAAGCATAGTAAGTAGAGGTTTCAATTCAGTAAGGTGTGAGTTAGGGCAAGCCTGGATCCAAAGACTATCTGGTTTGATAATACTAAACTCTCAGAGAGTCAATCTCCTTCTTTTTATAGGGATAATGTCCACCTTGAGAAGCTGTACCAGTGCTTACCCAAAACAGCATACACATAGTACCTGGGGATATACAGATATCCAACCAGTGTGAGTGAACATATTCTTCACCATCTTGTCCAAGGTGTAGTCTAGTGGTGTTAATGTAAGCTGAAGTCCCACACTCAGTCCCACCTGGTTGGATAGAAGTTAAATAGAATTTGGGAATCTTGCACAGTCAGCAAAAGAAATTTTATTGCACTGTATTTGTGCTGTTGGTGTTTATGCTGATGTGGCAACTGTAGAGTCCTGGAGGATAGTTCAGTGATGGTTTCCCCACATCCCCCATAACCAAGAACAAAGACTAGAGGAGCTGGTACACCAAGACAGGGCAGTCTTTCTGTTGAAAGGCCTAGAAGACTTGAATACATTATCTCAGGTACTAATTAAAGAGAAATTACAACTGCTAGTACTACACAGGATCTCTGGCCACCTGCATTTAAAGCCATAGACTCCTCACTACAACACATGAACATGATCTATCATATTTGCATTCCTGAAAAACCTCAGATCATGTATTTAAATCAAATAATAAAAACTTTGTTTCAGTGAGGATAAATGGGGTTTGGAACTGGTCATGCAAGTTCTTGAAATAATGGTGTTTTAAAGTTATAAATGTATATCTCTACATTAGTTTCCTAGGGGTGCTATAACATGTACCACAAACTAGGTGGCTTACAACCACATATATGTCTTCTCTTTCAGTTCTGGAGGTCAGAAGTCTTCCATCAGGGTGTCAGTAAGACTTTTCTCCCTCCAAAACGTATAGCATAGGATCCTTCCTTCCTTCTGCCAGCTTCTACTGGCCCAGGCTTCCTTGGCTTGTGGCCACATCACTCAGATCGTTCCTTTCATCTTCATATGGTCATCTCCCAGTGCATGGCTGAGTCTTAACATGGCATTCTCCTTTCTGTGTGTCTATCCTCTGTTACAAGAACACCAGTCATATTGGCTAGGAACACCTAAAGGAACTCATCTTAAATTGGTTGCATTTACAAAGAACCCATTTCTAAAAAAGCTTTCATTCTGATATACTTGGGTTATAATTACAACATATCTCTTTAGGGAGGACACAGTTCAACCCCCAGCAGGCTCTAAAATCAAAACATCACTGAACAAATCCATTCTTTAATTATATCTAACCTTCACTCCTGAGTGTTTTCTCCCATCCACACCATCAGAATCACTATCACATTGCTTCTCACACATGCTCATCCCTTTCACATCCATTGCTACGACAGACCAAGCTCAAGAAGAACCAAATAAAGCAGCAGCCTTGCAACCCAACAGCTTCTTTGATACCCCAGAACTGGTTCTACTTCCCAACTGAAATTCTAGTACATATACACTCACAGGCCTATTACGAAAACCCCATCACCTAATCAATTGATTATAGTATATTCAATCCATATTGAGCAATTGCTCAGTACAGAAGACATGCCTTCATCTAAAACCTAGTACTAACCTTGTGGAAGCTTAGTATTCAAGTTATTTGGCATCAAACCTATTTAACACTTTATTTTCTTTTTCCTTTTGCTAATCTACAAGGCTGCATAAGTACTATTTCAGGTGCCAGAACAGAGCTTAAACAACACAGATCAAGGCCAGGCTGCATGGAGTCTGTATCATTGAGAACCTACTCTGTGCCCAGGGATCTTCACTATGGCAGATTCCAAAAGGGACAAACCCCACTGTCGAGGAACACCCTCTTTGTTCTCTCTCTAAAGTACTATAGAATTCTTTCATTCCTACAAGCTTCTTCTTAGGATTATATTTGGAATGGACTGAATGTTTGTGTCCCCTCAAAATTCATACGTTGAAATCCTACCCTCCACCCCAGTGCAATAGTACAAGTAGATGGCCCCTTTGGGATGTGATTAGGACAAGATTAGTTCATGTAGGTGAGGGGAACCAGGAATGAATCAGTGCTCTTGTAAGAGTCACTAGAGGGCTTGCACCCTCTCTCTGCTGTGAGAATACAGCCAGAAACTGGCAGTCTACAACTGAAAGACAGCTCTCACCAGACCCTAACCATTCTGGAGCCCTGATCTAGGACTCCCAGCCTCCCAGAATGTGAGGAATAAGTTTCTGTTGTTGATAAGCTCCCAGTCTATGGCACTTTGTTACAGCAGCCCAAACTAACAAAGACACTAGTCTTCCCCTGGCTCCTACAAAATACTTTTAGTATTTTTGATGTATGATCATTAAGGAACCATGTTCCTACTGTTCCTTAAAAAACCCCTAAGTCATAGAAGGTTCCCAGCACAGGGATGGTAGCATGGACTGTATAACTCCAGCCTTAAAATGATCCAAGTCACAGGACTGCCAGCTTCACAACTGTTTACAGTGGACTGAGCCCCTAATTTTCACTTCATTGAGCTTCTGAGTCCCCCTTTTAAAGAAAGATACAATACTGACTGGGCCAAGTGGCTTGAGGGTTAGAGACCCAGGTTTGTCCTTGCCAGGTTTCTCAGCTGCAGGATCCAGGCAACACTTGTAACTTGACTGCTTTGAATCTCCAAAAATTATGCTGAGTGGTAGGTGCATTACAGACTAAGATGTAAATGAAGAAAACGTTCAGAAAAGCAGGGTGCCTGGGTGGCTCAGTCAGTTAAGCATCCAGGTCTTGATTTGGGCTCAGGTCATGATCTCAGGGTCCTGGGATAGAGCCCTGCATGGGGAATCCACACTCAGCAGGGTGTCTGCTTAAAGATTCTCTACCTCTGACCCTCCCCCGATCTCTCTTGCTTTCTCTAAAATAAATAAATATATTTTTTTCTTTTTAAAAGGGAAAAGAATCTAAAAATTGTAATTATCCTACTTATGACAGCTATGGTTATTCCTATTTGTCTTAAAGACAGAAAAGCAATTTTAGTTTCCTTCTCCTTCCTTCTAGAAAAGAAAAAAATTAAGAAAAAGGCAGAGAGAGAGAATGAAAGGCTAAAAGCCCTATCTCCATTTAAAAGCCAAAGGTCCAATTCCATTTTTGGTGTTAAGCTTTGCCTCCTTCTTCTCTTCTATTCTAAGTCCTGCCTTGCTCCACTGTCTCCCCTAACCATGGTTTGTGCCACATGCTAAGCAAAACCTATCAAGGATTGTTCTGTGCTGTTCATGATGTTTTCTTTTTTCTTAATCCAATTCTCACTTCAAGACCTAAATTCAACCAATGTGAGGACAGATGGTGTAGGGCCCTTTGCCCTGCCAATTTAGCAACCCTGGCAATGATTTAGCTCCTGCACAGAAAGGGAGTGATTTTGCCTGCATGATTTAAAAATACCACAGTGTTTTAACCCCCGGCAAAACTGTTTGGCAAACAACCCCTAGCAGATTTGTATGTGTGTGGATGATGTCACCACTCCTTACCAGATTTGTCTAAACAAGGTTTGCTCAAGATAAATGGCTAACTGTGGCTGCCATTTAAATGTAGAATCAGGAGACAAAGCTGTGCAAGCCTGGAAAGAAATTTAGCTGAGAAGGTGGAACTTGTGCCACTGTCTTCATTCTTCCCATGATTTACCTTGGTGGTCAGTCAAGTTTCCTCTACTTCCTCATTTGAAAATGAGAGATGTAATCTACAGCCAATTCCGTTCATCCAATTGCTGGGTGATACACCATGGGTTCTTGATAATGCAAAGGATTCCAAGATTAGAAGCAACTGCAGCCACCCTCAAGGAATTTATGATTTAATGAGGCATATGAAGTTCGTCCCCCAAAGCTCATCTGTTCCTCAACAAACTCTTATGAGGTTATCTCAACTCAGAAATCCCTTCCCTCCAAACTTGCATCTGGCTGAGTACTTTTCCTCACTCAGACCTCAGCTCAAATGTCATCCCTGCAGAGATTCTACCTCACACTGCCTGATATGAAGAAACTCTCTACCCCATACATTCCTGGCCACTCTGAGCCCCAGGTCTACCTATGTTGGGGTTTGCCTTCCCATTGGTTGTGTTAGGGTAGTCAACCTAGGAAGCCAGGGATGCCTGAAGGTCCTTTCTGGAGAGAATGGACTTCTATGGGAACAACCCCACCAGCTGTTGGATGAGTTTGAATATCAACTATGTTTAAGTTGAGGTTTTTCCTAGGAAGCTAATTCTTGGCAGTCATGAAAATTGCCCAAATGGGGATACAGACCCAGTGGACACTGAGCCTCTGAAACACAGCACAGAACTCAACTCACACTCACACCAAGATTCCTCTTTCCAGAGTGCTAATGTGATGTGTTAGAGAGACCATAGCTAATGGAGAGAGGCTCATAACATGCTTTCTGGAGGAGACAGGTTATAAAATGAAAGGCCATTAGCATGAGGTGAGCCCATTTCAGGGGCCCAGAGTCAAACTACCCAAGGCCCAGACACAAACAGGTGCTAAGCTATAAGAAACCAGAAATGCTTGTGGCAATTAACCTAGGTTCTCATAGGAGCTCTTTTATAATTTGTGAAAAGCACATGGATTTTGATCCATTACAAGAGACAGTACCTTTAACTGGGAATTTATAAAACAAACACACACCTACCAAGATGGTCTTGAACAGTCTCTCTTGTGTTTTGGGGTTTATGGATATATGTACAAGCTGCAAGTCAAACCCAGGCCTTGACACTATCTTGAGACCAGCTGTTTGACAGGACCCTGAATTTGGCAATCACCACCCTCCAAAAGGGGGACACCAAATATCACCCAGTATTAGGATGTTGATCCAGGACCAGGATTTTTTTTTTAATCACCTGAATTTATTTTGTTCAAAAAATCTTAAAAGAAAACCAATGAGAGAACAAGAACAGCAAGAAAGTGGTTAAGCCAGGCTTTATCATCTTTTATTTTTCTTTCTTTTCCAACACATCATCCTAGCTTTACAGAAAAGTGAATGCTTCTGTGTAGAATGTTTATTCATAAGAAATCAGTTTCTCCAGGGAAAAATGGGTGACATGTACTCCATGGGATCTCTCTATGTGATTTTGGCAATTGCTTGTGAGTCTGTAATTACTCCAAAATAAAAATTGTTTAAATAAGACAATTTTTTAAATTTTATTATGTTATGTTAATCACATATTAGTTTTATACATATTAGTTTTTGATGTAGTGTTCCATGACTCATTGTTTGCATATAATACCCAGTGCTCCATACAATACACATCCTCCTTAATACCCATCACCAGGCTAACTCATCCCCTCACCCCCTCCCCTCTGAAACTCTCAGGTTTTTTCCTCTAGTCCATAGCCTCTTATGGTTCATCTCCTTCTCTGATTCCCCGACCTTCATTACACTACTGGGTATTTACCCCAAAGGTACAGATGCAGTGAAAAGAAGGCCACATGCCCCCTATGTTCATAGCAGCAATGTCCACAATAGCCAAACTGTGGAAGGAGCTGAGATGCCCTTCAACAGATGAATTGATAAAGAAGATATGGTTCATATACAAAATGGAATATTACTCAACCATCAGAAAGGATGAATACCCACCGTTTGCATCGACATGGATGGAACTGGATGAGATTATGCTAAGCAAAATAACTCAAGCAGAGAAGAAAGGGAAAAATAAATAAGACAATAATTTTTAAAGTATAGATACGAATTTCAGTTTCTCCTTATGTGCATTAAATTCAAGTTGAAAAAATATTTAGATAATTCTTTGAAAGGGCTTTGAAAGGGTTATTGATATGTGGTTACACTTTCTCCTCTACCTCCATTTATGAGGTAAATTTATCATTTTGTGCACTGGAAATGCTATGAGGTTAGTGGTGTCACACTCCTTTTTAAAGATGAGAAATGGAATATTACTCAGCCATAAGGGATGAGATCTTGCCATTTGTGACAATGTAGATAGACCTAGACACTGTTATGCTAAGTGAAATAAGTCAGACAAAGAGAGACAAATACTATGATTTCACTTATATACAGAATCTAAAAACCAAAACAAATGAACAAAAACACAACAAAACAAAGACTCGTACAGAGAACAAACTGGTGGTTACCAGAGGGGAAGGGGTGGGAGGGAAGGATGAAATAGGTGAAGGGGATTAAGAGGTACAAACTTCCAATTATAAAATGAGTAAGTCACTGAGATAAAAAGTAGAGCATAAGGAATATAGTCAATAATATTGTAATAATTTTGTATGGTGACAGATGGTAACTACACTAATCATGGTGAGCACCACATGATGTATACAACTGTTAAATTACTATATTATACACCTGAAACTAATGTAACATTGTATGTCAACTATACTTCAGTAAAAATATGAAATTAAATTTAATTTTTTTTAAAAAGGTGAGAAATGAAAGAATCAGTTAAGTTAGATAACTTGCTGGAAGTCATTCAATTAAAACTAGAGTAATTCCAAGGCCCAACAGTCTTGCAGTTCTGCCTCCCCACAGGGCCTACAAGAGCCAGGAAAAGCTTTCTTTTCCTCCATCCCAGGAACTGCGGTCTTACTTGAACATAATTAGGTCTCGAAAGTCTTGCTTTCTGTTTTGTGTGTGTGTGTGTGTTTATTTATTTATCTGTTTGTTTTCCCTGTGATTCTTCCATACAATCTACCCAAGGTCTTCATACCCTAGATGGACTAGCCAGAGAGTGAAATCTTGACACTCACTGTGTCAAGCATTGTTCCTTTCAGACCCAGAGGAAGCTCAGCTCAGCCCATACACTACATCCTTTATTCACAGACGCAGTGGATCACTCATCCATCAGGTAGTGTTTCTGGAGGTCTCATATTATGCTTTAGTGGCACTGCAAGAGGGTCCCAGGGAAAAGTAAGAGACCGATATTAATAGATGCCAAGCACAGTACAGGACACTCTGCAGGATGCAAGCAATGTACCGAATTACAGCAGGCACTTGAAAGAACTTGCTGCCAGCTTAAATAAACCAGAAGTAAGGCAGAGAGAAATTAAATATCCTGAGCGCCCAATATGTGCCCCAAACCTTGCTACATGTCTTAACTTACATTATTTTGTTCATTTCTTGGAACAGCTCTAAAATACAGATATTATTATCCCTTGATCATAGACATGGAAGCTAGCTGAGAAACTGCACCTTGTCCAAGATCACACAACTAACAATTAGTACAACAGGAGCAAGAGCCAGGCATTTCTCTTTCCAGACCCCATGTTCTATCCATCACACCTGAGGGATCTGGTCCATGTGTCTTGTGTGGTCTCAGGGAGCCACTGGCAACATCAAGTCATAAGATAATTAGTATTCAGTGCACAAGTGAAACAAGACCAGAAAAACCCACATTTGATGCTTGAGTGTTGCTCAGCAATCCATTTTAGTGTGTTCTATAATTGTGATGGGCCACTCAGGGACTCCATGTGTCTTTAAGGACACCCTTTTGGGTCAGAAGACTTCAGCCTCAACGGCTTCACGTGCTGTGTTTCGACTGAAGAGGAAGTCCTACTCACACACAGGTCCTACCACCCTAATCTGTGGTCACATTTCACAGGAAACCAAACCTAAAACGGACCTAGGAGGGGCTTTCTGCTAAAGGACACTGCTTAGAATTGAAAATAATTCACTTCATTGCATTACGGATTACTGGCTCCCAGAGTTTTCTGCAATGCTGCCACGGTGGCCCCTCACAGGAGACCAACATCTCAGCACGGGACCTTGTGCACCTCCACGGCTCTTCAGGTAAACTAAGGAGGCCAGCTCCATCTGAATGGGCATCTCACTGGCATAAATGATCATTAGGAAAGAGCTGACACCAAGCAAAAAATGTTTTTATAACATTCAATGCTGGGCCTTCTATAAAGCATTGAATGGCATAAAGAAAGCCAGCTCCCTTAACTCAGTTTTTAAAGAATCCTTCATTCTGCTGGAAGAAAAAATCAAGATATATGCCAATTAAAAATTAAAGACTAGATGTTTTCAATCTTCTCATCCTGGAGCTTAGACCCCCTGACTGTTTGCTACTAAAACCTAAAGGCCAGCCTGGTTGCCGGCTTTCTTGGCTGACCTTCATTAGGACAGCCCCCTAGAAAGGCAGACACAATTCAAAGTAGGTCATTGGAAGTAGAAGTTAACTCCTGGAGCCCCTGTGGATATATGTTTCTTTTTTTAATGTTCTAAATTGAAATAATTTCCTTTCTGGTTTGGTGTGACTTTGGAATCATGCCAACCATCCTTCCACTCACGGGGGTGAGGAGTCCAAGAGTAAGAGTGAAGGTGGGTACAGTGTTCACCCTCCAAGATGCCGGGAGGCATCTCTGCCAGGTGTTTCTTGGAGAGAACAAACAAGACATCAGTGAGAGAGAGAGAAAAGAGAGCTGATATCCTCAAAGTCTGTCTGCTTTAAAAGATACTGACATGGCTGCACTTTATCAATACTGATTTTTTTTTTAATTGTGTGCAAGTGGTACTTATCTGATTATCCTCTTTGTTCTATTGTAGCATAGACCCTCAATGATGTTGCTCCATTGGGTTCCTGGGGGGCCCTCAAACCGCAGGGAATGGTTATTTCAAATCTCAGGAAGACAGCTGTAGGCCAGGTCAACTGGAGGTCTGCCAGAAAAATGACACTACTTCAGAAAACCTCTGAGAAACTCAAGATAAAATATGCCCCAGAGAAGCAGGAAATGCAACTGGCATTTACAGCTCCGTCTCTTGCTGGCCAGTCTGTAGGTGTTAACTCCCTTGATCCTCACACCCAACCTTTTGAGTTAGGTTAGTATTTTCCCCCATTTACAGAGGAACTTGAGTGGTCCAAGTAAATGTTCAAGGTTGCCCAGCTACTAATGCCATAGGAGAATTCAGAATTACCCTGACTGCACCTGAGCTGACCGATAAGAACAATGTTTCTTGGCAACTTCCTGGGGTTCATCTTGAAGCTGTTCCTGGAGCAGTGTTAGAAATATTTAATGGCGATATTTCTCTTCTTCTCTCCAAGGAGCCCACTTAGACAACTCCATGAACAAGACCATTCTAAAACCAAAGATTATCCTTTTCTGTACCATCTGGCCAGCGCTGGCCTTAGCATCAGGGGACCATATTTCTAGCTCACTTTGCCATGAGTCGGGTTCTGTCCTGGAAAGACTGTGGGATTTAACATCTGACGAGTTGGTCAGGATCCAAATTCTTGCCACTTGGACCAATCCTCAATTCATGCATCTTTATAATGGACCAAGATCACATAACACTTGCACTGACAACTTTTTAGCCTCAATAATATACTATTTATACTAAATGAAATATAGCACATATTTAACACTTAGTAAGCACTCAATAAATGTCAGCTTACTCATCATTACTTTCCTTACCCCAAATCAGTGCTGACCTTACTCTTAAAACATTCCCATAATTACCATGGAATTATTAATATGGATGAATTTATGAATATTTTATTTTAATAATCTCATTAAACAATAGTAATATATCACAGTTGCATAGTCTTGTACAAGCAGCGTTTACTAAGTGGACAGGGTGATACCAGGTCATTTAAGAGATGTTGCCACTGAGGCTCTGGGAAGTTGATGTGGTTGTACAATAGGGTGAAATAGAAAAAGAAGACTCTTTGAGGTCAGTCAACACTGTATGTGAATGTGATGTGTGACTTGTGTGTCTTTGGGTAAGTGACTTAACCTCTCTGAGCTTCAGTCAGCTGTTGATGATGTGTTATAACTCAAAACTGGGTAAAATAATACACTTTGTAAGTTCCTGTGAAGGTGAGAGCAAATGTACATATGGTGTCTGACACAGAAATCACGTTCAGGAAATAGACAAGTGGCAACTGAGAGGTATCACTGCCAAGGTCAAACAGTGAGTAGCAGAGCTCACTCTAGAAGCATCTTTTTATGAACACCACTACATAAAGCACTTACATTCATATGTCAACTATAATTCAATAATATTTTTTAAAGCAGTTATAGATAATATTGTAGACAATTGCCATGGTCTACCAAGACCTGAGTTCTGAAGAGCTCCTCCAGGCTATACCTACCTGTTCTAGTGTGAGAAAGATACAGGGCTCTAAGGGGTTACATCATTAAACAGAGATAACTACTTGAATCTAATTCAGGTTGAAGATTTTTACTGATGAAACAAAATGTCCAGTGATGTTGCAAAGTGAATTATCAGTAAGTCTGGGAAGATATGGTTAAAAATTCAGTATCAGTAACTTAAGAAAGAAAAATTACCATGGAAAACAGAACTGTGAAAAAAGTCACTATGGAAATATACTTTGTGGTTTTTGTTTCATTTGTTATTTTGTGGATGGAATACATTGGAAATCATCATCATGGTTCACTCTCTCTTTTTAGTAAGTATATTTAGTCTTACTCTGTACAAAAGGATGCTGGTGTTCAGAGAGATTCCCTACATTGTCCACTTTACACAGTGAATAAGAGGGAAAGCCAGAAATGGGACCCAGGTCTGCCTGAGTCCCAAGATCCTGCTTTGTGCATGAGGCTTCCTCAGTGCTCTGCTGGATATGTTCAGGGTCATGATCATAACATCATTTTCTTTCAAACTAAACAACAGCATTTTTTGATCTCTCAGACCACAAGCAATAGCAAATTGGTGTATGAGTTTGGTTATTTTATCTCATTGGTGATGCTAATTGAAGGACTATTTCCCAAACACTTAAGCATAAGAAATAGAAGTCCACCATGCTGACATGACACTGTGCATAGTTACCCACCACCTAAACCAAGAGGAGTCAAAAGAGCTGAACATGACATGGAAATTCCATATCCATGTGTTTGAAGACACAGCCTTCCATTGTGGTGGGTTTTCTGTTGAATTTAGTGTGAGGTAAATATGAGGGGTGCCTAAGGCCCAGACCCAACCTCTGAGAGAGTTAAGCTTTTGTGGGGTTCTGGTGAACCCGTATTTAATCATGGGCTTTGCAGATTTCATCTAAGGCATTCAAAGTTGATAGGACTCAGCAGTATTATCTCATTCTGGCATTCTGGTCCATGTATCTTCTGTGACTGTGAAGTGTTAAAAGTGACGTAGGTTATAAGTTCCTTTCCAATAGGCATATCTATCCAGGAAACCAAATTAATGTAGGGAGGTACCTTCATGAAAAGAAAGTCAGCTGTGTCATTACACTCTCTTGACTCCCTGAACTATCGATAGTCTGATATCTTGATAGGCACCTGGGAGCCACTCTGCCCCATAATTCCTATGGATGTTCATAGCTCAGGGCCCCTTAGTCCTGGGCATGTCCGGGGATCTCCTGACCAGCTCTACCTCTATGGGCATTCCCCATAAGAACACTTCCCAACCCCAAACTCTTACTTCTGTTACCAAGATCTTCCTACTACTTGGCTCCACCTACTCTTTGAGAAAGAAAAAACCTGGGTTTGGGTTCAGACTGTTACTTCCTAGCAGAATGATTTCAACAGCTTATTAAATCTCTCAGAATCCCAAGTCATCCTTTATAAGATGGAATTGCAATACCCACCCTCTGGATGTGTGGGGAAGAATGCGATTCAATACATAAAAAATTATGTATTATAGTGCAAGGCAATTATTAAGAGCAAAGTAAAGGATAGTGGCTATATGATCATTTTTAGCACAGTTATCATCAGCTTAATTTGTATTCAAGCAAGCTTCCATTAGGTTCCTTGGCTTCGTTTCCCTCTTTAAGAGTTTTGACCTAAAAAAGTCCCGTTTTAAGGTGATTTCTCCAGAAAGCTAATTTCCTCATTTTCATATTTATTTTAATCATTCATCTTTCAAAGCCTTGGAAGTAACTTACAACTCCTCAAATGTACCAATCCTCTAAAAATATTAAGACTTAATGAAAAAAGATACAAATTTCTTTAGAGCATGTTCCTCGCCAATTTGAAATCCTACTGTCCTTCACAGTACTGATACTTTTAGAAATTGCTCAATAGTTACCTGTTGAACTAGATGGCATAACCATTTATAGTTGACAAGATACTTTCACTTCCATCATCCCATTTGGTCTTCAAACCCATCCTATGAGCAAGGGAGGGTGAGTGTTTATATCCCCTTTTTCAGACTGGAGAAACAGAGTCAAAGTTGCACAGTGCTCTGTACGGTTAAGCACACTGGGTCTTAAAGACTTGCTTCCTATCTTGCCAGGCCAGTGATCCTGAATAAAAGAAGGGGGAGAAGAAAGAGTTAATTATATGGAGGAAGCTCAATTCAGGGGTTAAGCTCTAAATGCACTTGAAGTTTCAAAGAAAGCAGTGACCTCATCTGAATCCATACTGTGCATTTGTTCACTAGACAGATTTGGCTCAAGAGGGCTCTTGCTGAACAAAATGACAGAATTGTTCAATATTGAAAAATCTAGGTCATTTGGATTGTTGCCTTAGGATGGAATCTAAAGTAAACAGGGTGTCCTACATAGGGTTCTGGCATTCAGCAGATGGTGTTATTGTTATTGTTGTTGTTGTTGTTGTTACTGATTACATTACTCTCAGTTCAGTGTCTATTACATTACCTGGCTTTTCTTGTCCTATCTTTGGGCTTAAAGATGCTCTTGAACTTCTTTGAGACCCACCTTACTGTGAAACAGATCCTCAGAAAATGACCAGCCTATAGCTGATGCTTAATAAATGACTATTTTAAGGATGACAATGCTTTCACTATGGACCTTTAGATGTCCATGGGGGAGGTAGGGTCCCTGCACCAGTCTCCACGCAAGGGCCAGCCTGTAAACTTTGTCAGGTAATGGCAGAGAGATGATTGATGGGTAGGTAGGTAGATAGATAGATAGACAGACAGACAGATAAGGGCCTGGAAGTACTAGCCCCACGCAGTGTGTTTCTGCCTTGATTTTATGAAAGCCAGATGCAAACGGGTTGGAGTAAACAGGTAAACCTTTATTTTTTTCTGATTTTGTTTTAATTTTTATTGTGTTATTTTAGTCACCATACAATACATCATTAGTTTTTGATGTAGTGTTCCAAGATTCGTTTCTTATTATAACACCCAGCACTCCAAAACATCTGATTAAGCTCTCAATAATTTACATTTTGTTTTTGCTACAGTCTAGTTTTATCTGAGCAGTAAAACCACTTCAATGATAAGAGAGCAGGAAGAGGGAAGGGTGGGAGAGAAGAAGGAGAAGGAGGAGGGGAAGGATGAAGGAAGAGAGGATGGAAGGAAGAGAGGGCTGTGAGAAAACAGCATGAGTGAGTGAGAAAAAGGATAAAGCAAGAAGCTATTTACTACAAAATGGGGGAAAATGGGGAAAGAAAAACCCTACCACGGAAGGAAGGGAACATTTTCTGCAGCAGAGAAAAAGATATGCCTTTTGAAAACAAAATGCACCAGGGGGGGATATATTCCAAAATCTATAGTTTGCATCAGATCATTAAGGGTGTTTTCAAAATCATTTAAAAAAAGAAAAAAAAATGGATGCAGGTACACATTACCTTGATATACTTAAGGGAGGTTACTTGTTACCAAGACAGTTGCAAAATCTTTTTTTTTTAAATATGCCCATACTTAATAGCAGAAAAACTAGGAAAGCAGTCTCCTATATTCCTCAAAAAAAATCTATAATAACAATCCATTTAACTCAAATGCCTCCATTTGTTGGAAATCCAATAAAATTAAATGTTATACTTAATTAAATGTAGCTGATTGTTCTGACCAGGGTACAGAAATAGAAATCCAATCAGCATACAGCTTCCTCTACATCTGAGCATCTCTAAGATGTAACTTTCTCACTTTTTGTATGAAAATAGAAGAAAGCCACATATAACTGTGACCAAATCAATAAACATCTGCATCTGAGAAGTCAGATGTTTCAACATGTTTACTTAAAGCATATGCATGTGTGCATGGACAGACATACATGTGCACGCACAGACACAAGAGCACACTCCTTGGTCCTCATTCCCAAAATATTCACACGGTAACCCCTCATTCCCTGCTTCAGCTCCGAGTGACATGTGTCGTTTGGGATCTGTTGGATGTGACTATTTAGAGAACTAGATGTGTACTGTATGCATTTTATGCTGGATTCTTTCTTGTTTTCATGGTTTAATGAAAAAAAGCGTCAAGCCTTAATTCTGACCCTCCCCTCCAGCCTTGACCCAGTTTCAGCTGCAGAGCTACATCGTAGCTTCCTGACCATCTCTAATATCCTCCCTGCCAGTTCAGAGTTAGCTTTCAGCCATTTCCTGTGTCCATTCAGGTACAGTCATTACTGGCATGATGTTTCTTAAACTTTGAAATAAAGAGGCTAGCATATTTATAATAAGCCTTATCTTCGAGGAATAAGTGAGAAGTATTTGAGAGCCAAAAAAAAAAAAATCTTCACCATAAATGCATTGTTTTTCCTTCATAAAATATTAATTTCAGATCAGGTGAAATGCAGCAGAAATATTTATGATGCCGTGTCTCTTTGCAAGCTCAGTTCGGTAGCACTGGTGAATTCCCAGTGGAGAACAAGAGTTCTCCAGGATAACAAGGAAATGTGATTTGTTGCTTTACAGATTTCCAATTGTTTAAACTGCTTATGGTACCATAAGGGTATTAATTATTTTCGGATTAAGATCTGCACCAAAATCCAATCCATTTATAAAACAAGTCTTCCCTTCCTAACATATTCACTGAGACCCCAGATGAATTTCAAGCTTAGAAACAGCCATCCTGGTTTTAAAGCCCAAATCTAATGTACGTTCTTTGGAAATCTTAAGCAAACGCCTATCTATAGGACCTTGCTTTCTTTATTTTAATAGTTTTCTGAAATATTTATGTGCTTTAACCATCAAATCCATTACCTTCTTAAAAAATGCTTTTCAACCCACAAAGTACTTAGCTAATTGAACGTAGTAACTGAGACCATCCCTCCAAAACTGTGGGGCTATTTGGCCAAAATGGATGCTTAGTGCAGGGACCCCTCTACTCTCAGGACCCCAGCCACGCTGTGCTCCTCTCTTTGATATGGCCCTCTGTATCCCTTGAGAGCAACGGATTGGCTTTTAATGTTGGTACCATAGGGTAAAGCAATGTTGCTCAAACTGGACTCATTTTGGACTCCAAGGAGTTCCAGAGCCTTAGATGTCTGTAAATCCCATGAGAATTCTGTCAGTGAAATGAAAGCACAGATCTCTAAGCCAAAATGAATTAAGAGTGTATTCTGTTTTTCCTGCCTAGGCTTTGGAAGCTGATACATTAGTCTGGCAATTATAGCGCCCATGTTGGCATTTAAGATGAGATTTGCATTGGCATCTAATGTTTAATACAGTTGATATCTCTCCTTGTTGGAGAAATAAACAGTGATCATGAAAAGAGGTGGCCTGTCCTCACAGACTCCCCAGGGCCCCAGGATCTCCTGCCGGGTTCCTCCCTGACTGTGGGCCCCCACAGGCAGAGTGCAGTCTCTTTTCGGGAATCCCACGTGCTTCTGCCAGCATTCCCACCGCAGAGCCAGCTCTGGACATATCAGTGCCATTTGCACCAAGGACCCTGCTGTGACTGACAGATGGCACCTGAGCATGCCTTCTCTTTGATCACAAAAGCCACGTTTAGCCTTTGTTTCTGTGGCTAACTAGGAAGAGAAACTGAAGGAAATGCCCCAATTCCTATAAAAAAATAAATAAATAAATGTACAAACACATGAGATTTTTCTCCCTGGCTGGACCTTATAGCATCTCTGGGTTGCTCTTTTATCTTGAACAATCTCTAGACCTGGAAGCTCCATGATGGCCTGAGGGTCCCCTCTCCCTTCCATTATCATGCCCCAAGAAGGAATCAGGACAACTCATAAGGAGCAGTAGAGAAACGAGTAAGGTAATCTTCCACTGACCCCAAGAAGGTGCATGGACCCCTCTGGGCATGCTTTCCTCTGTGTTCCAATACCACCATATATTCCTCTATTATTTACAGACACATATTTAATATAGTTGCTTTCAGTGCCGTGAAGAAACAAACCAGTGTTACAAGACAGGGCCTTGTTCTGTGGTCTCTAATTCCTAATATCTACATGGATGGTGCTTAGCACATAGTAGAACCTCACAGAATACATGAACAATTCCAAACCCAAACGACAGTCGTGGGAGCCTGGGTTTTACTCACTCATTGCCTATAGCGAGACCCGACACAGGAATAACTGCCTGGTGGGATTCGAAGCCTTTCCCACTCTTATCTGTAGTGTCAGTGTTGGATACGGTGGGTTTGCTTTACGCATTTCACTGAAAATTAACACAGAAGTAACTTCAAGCATATAGAGTTATTATGAACAGTGGCATGGCTGAATTTCCATTTAGGATGAGCCGGGGACAGTGAGGCAGATGGACGTACCCTTTGGTACATCACTTAGGAATGAGAAAATGCCAGTGTGTGGCCCCAGGCAGAGAGCTGAGAAGGGAAGCTCTCACGTCCACTTCATTCTGCTGCCATGCGCCTCAAAATGCCCGGGGCATTTTTAAAAATAGCGGTATCTGGGCTCCACCCCAGGACAACTGGATCAAATTTTATGGGGCTTCAGTATTTGTAATAGCTCCCTAGGTAATTCTGAAGGTCAGAGAACTGTGAGAACCCCTGCTTGCCCACCCATGGTCATGAGCAGAAGGAAGTGCTTCTCATTTTTGAAGACGAAAGCCTCTAAGTCATACAGGACGTTTCATCTTAAAGATCAAGTTAACGTCAATCCCTATCTTTCCATATCTTAGAGAGCTTAGATATCTTTCCTGTAATCCTCACAGGAGCCCTACCATAGCTGTTGTGTTACCCCCACATCACGTATGAGCGAACTGAGGCTCAGAGCAGGTAGATTGTTGCCCCAACGTATTACTAAAAAGTATCAAGGGCAATGGTTTGCAACACCAGCTTATTGTACGTGCAGTGTAGGGCCCGTTACTTAACTTCCGTGAATGTCAGTTTGGTTTTGTTTAAAATAATGATGATAATACAGAACCTACGGGATTACCTGGGGTGGAGCAGGAACACATTTTAGGCATTGGATGTTCATTACATACACATGTCAGGAAGGAAAGAGCCTTGATAATGTACCACCTTCCTAAAGCCTATGGACACGAAATACTTTCTGTCTACCTCGCCACACCTCATTCTCACCACATCCTTTTCAAAGTGACTGAGATCAGACAGAACTACAGCATTCTGGGGCAGCTCTTAGACGCTCGGAATAAAGCTCAGAGCAGCTTATCTTGGAAAGCGCCACCCATTACGTCATGCTGATGCCACCACCTGGTTGGCTTGTACTTTGTTGTGGGTCACTAAGACCCCAAATTTTGCTTTTTAAATGCTAGAAAGTTTGGATGCCTCTCACGACATTTTAAAATTCTTTTTATATAATAGGCCGTTCACATCTCTCACAAGCTGCTAGTTATATCTGTTCTGAACACTTACTAAGATTTTAAATCACGAGCTGTTACAGATCAAATAATTTACAAAGGCTGAAGGACAGGACAAAAGTTAAGGGTTTCCTCCCCAGCCCCTACCCTGTCCATTCCCGACACCCTCCATGTGAGGACTTCAGCAAAGCCTCTGCAGGAAGCTTGATTAGAGAAGACAGTAAAATGGGAGAAACATAAGAACATACATCCAACTTTTTTAGACTATTTTTTGTCACCAAATATGAAAGAATTACAGGGTTTTTTCTTTAGGATTTTTTTTTATTATTTCTTTTCAGTGTTCCAGAATTCATTGTATATGCATCACACCCAATGCTCTATGCAATAAATGCCCTCCACAATACCCACCACCAGGCTCACCCAACCTCCCATCCCCCTCCCCTCCAAAACCCTCAGTTAGTTCCTCAGAGTCCACAGTCTCTCATAGTTTGTCTCCCCCTCCAATTTCCCCCAACTTTGAGAGAGCACAGAGAAAGAGGTAGAAGCAGACTCCCCACTGAGCAAGGAGCCCGACATGGGGCTTAATCCCAGGACCCTGAGCTGAAGGCAGATGCTCAACTGACTGAGCCACCCAGGCACCACAGAATTATAGTTTTGTTTTGTTTTGTTTTGTTTTTAAATAGAACTATTCTTTGTATCTTTTTTTATATTCATTTTTATTATGTTGTGTTAGTCACCATACAGTACATCATTAATTTTTCATATAGTGTTCCATGATTCATTTTTTGCGTATAACACCCAGTGCTCCTTGCAATGCATGCCCTCCTTAATACCCATCACAGGGCTAACCTATCCCCTCACCCCACTCTCCTCTAAAGCCCTCAGATTATTTTATAGAATCTTTGAGCTGGAAGAGACCTATTTGTCCAAACTTGATCATTTTTCAAGTGAAAAACTGAGGCAGAACACTTCAGTACCTTGTTCAAGGCTATACAGAAGATGGCAGGTGAGGCTGGAAAGCAGCTTCTTCCCTGGGGCCACCTCCCCAGGCCTCTGATCTGAAGCAGTAAACCCTTGGAGGGGACTGTTCTGCACTCTATGATCTTTCCATTAAAATTATCTTCCTGTATCCCATATCAACATTGCTAACTGATGCACTTAAAGAAATGAAGGCAATTGCACTACTGGGTATTTACCCCAAAGATACAGATGTAGTGAAAAGAAGGGCCATCTGTACCCCAATGTTTATAGCAGCAATGGCCACGGTCGCCAAACTGTGGAAAGAACCAAGATGCCCTTCAACGGACGAATGGATAAGGAAGATGTAGTCCATATACACTGTGGAGTATTATGCCTCCATCAGAAAGGATGAATACCCAACTTTTGTAGCAACATGGACGGGACTGTAAGAGATTATGCCGAATGAAATAAGTCAAGCAGAGAGAGTCAATTATCATATGGTTTCACTTATTTGTGGAGCATAACAAATAACATGGAAGACA
>NW_019154105.1:62462925-62614441 GCF_002288905.1 Enhydra lutris kenyoni
TGAAGGGCATCTTGGTTCTTTCCACAGTTTGGCGACCGTGGAAAGAACCAAGATGCCCTTCAACGGACGAATGGATAAGGAAGATGTAGTCCATATACACTGTGGAGTATTATGCCTCCATCAGAAAGGATGAATACCCAACTTTTGTAGCAACATGGACGGGACTGTAAGAGATTATGCCGAATGAAATAAGTCAAGCAGAGAGAGTCAATTATCATATGGTTTCACTTATTTGTGGAGCATAACAAATAACATGGAAGACATGGGGAGATAGAGAGGAGAAGGGAGTTGAGGGAAATTGGAAGGACCATGAGAGACTATGGACTCTGAAAAACAACCCGAGGGTTTTGAAGGGGCAGGGGGTGGGAGGTTGTGGGAACCAGGTAGTGGGTTTTAAGGAGGGCACAGATTGCATGGAGCACTGGGTGTGGTGCAAAAACAATGAATACTGTTACGCTGAAAAGAAATTAAAAAAAAAAATGGAGTGTTTAAGCAACACATTTAAGTGGTGGATGGTCCTGAAGTGGGGAAGGGGGAGCAAATCTGTCCTATGTGACCATAATCAAATAATTTAATTCCTCAAATATTAATATCCAACAATCAATATCAGTATAACCCTAGAAACCCAAATGTAACATAGCTGAGGTTACAGCAATCTGCAGACTTTGTTATACAAGTGATTGCCTGTGCATCTTTCCATAATGTTGTATTGTTTGCAAAACATTTTCAGATGCATCAACTGATTTCATACTTAAAACAGCACAGTAAAAGAAAGATTTATACATTAGCATTTATAAATGAGGAGACACCGACTGCTCCTACAAGGTCACACAGACGGTTAACAACAGTGCTGGGACCAAGCAGCATCCTTCAACGTTCAGTGCAGGACCTTTCCAGTATTTGGTGCACATCGTTTGTGTTATATGGGTAAAGGTTCAAGCCCTGTTCCCCACCTCCATGGAGGAGACAACTTTCAAAGAGGCCAAGCCCTAGATATACCACACCACATCCAGAGAGGACTGTCCGTGGATGAGAGCCTAGCAGCTGTCTCCCCTTTCCATGCAGCGACTCACTGGAAGCAGAAAGTGGGGCACGCAGCTGTGAAGTCACACACAGGGTTTCTGAACACCTGGAGCTTAGTCTGGCTCTTTAATAACTCTCCTGCCGTTACTGGTCCAGGACATAGAGCTCAAGTCCAAAGCCCAGTCTTTGTCATGCATGGTCCCTAACAATCAAAACCCAGTGGATCCCTTCCCATGTACTATCAACATTCAAACTGCTGACCCCCGTGTTCCCACAAGCAGGACAAAGCGTCTCAGGAACACTGGGTATTCTAACATCTTCATATCTTTGCACATGTCACTGCATTTGCCCAACACACTTCCCCTACTTCTGGGCTAAGAAAAAGTAGACTCACTCTGCAAGACTCAGTTCAAGGACTCTCTCTTTTGTGAAGATTCCCCTGGACTCCAAAGCATAGAGGATTTGTTTTGTTTCAGATGCATCTGTTTTTACAAAGCATTTAGATAACAGCCATCCTAGAAAGAGGCAGAATCGATATGATACTGAGCTTTAGGAGTGCCTTGAGGACAGAGACTATGTCTTTTTGGGCACAATATTTGCACAAAGTAAGTTTTCAGTAAATAGCAGTTGGATAGATGGATGGATAAATGCCAACAGATGGCTGGCAGGATGATCTAGAAGTGCCTAGAGCTCAGTGGGGTATAATACGGTAACTGGCCAGGAAATGGCATTTTTAAGTCCTATGCATTCAGACTTCTCCTGCACATGGGTGATTTGGGGCACTTAAGTTAACTTCCCTGAACCTCATTCTTTTTACCATTAAAGTCCACTCCCTACCCTGCTATGCTCAGACGGGAGTCCCAGGAGGCTGATGTAGAAACTGCAACAATGCCTCCTCACCCCTGGGTTCCTGTTGAGTTTGGCCAATGGGAGACAGCAGCAGGAGATTCTGGCCAAGAGAAGTGTGAGATGGGGTTTTCTCACCCACCACACTTCCTCCCTGTGTGTCCCTCATACTGTGAAAGCCTCAGTTCTCTTCCCACTAGCCCCCTGTCTGGGTCCCAGTGACCCCTATCTCCCCTGACTCCTCCAGGCCCAAGCATGGCAAAAACACACCCAGGCCCTTCACTTTCCTTTATGGTTTCCCCATACCTTGTTCATACATTTAAATTTTTTTTTAATTTATTTATTTGACAGAGAGAGATCACAAGTAGGCAGAGCAGCAGGCAGAGAAGGGAAAGCAGGCTCCTTGCTGAGCAGAGAGCCCAGTGTCGGGCTGGATCCCAGGACCCTGAGCGGAAAGCAGAGGCTTAACCCACTGTGCCACCCAGGCACCCCTGTTCATAACCTTTAAACCATCTTTTTATTAAACTTCTCAAATTATCAATTTGAGCATGCTGTTTCTTGCTAGAACTCCAACTGATACCATGGGCAATATCCTTCATACCCCCAGGGCCTTTGTGTAGATTAAGTGTAATCACTGATGTAAAGCTCCTACTGAATACTCTCAGGGTCCCTACGGCTAATTTATATGATAAACGGAGTTAATAATCTCTCCTATGTGAGTGAATACAAGCCACAAATAAAATGTTGTGTTCTGTGTGAAGTGCTATAGAATTGAAGCTTCCCAATAAATATTTCATGGCAGGTCACTCTTGGAAAGGAGAAACATTCCTTCTCCTGCATGAGCACAGGCGCCCAGAGCAGAGCCCCCCCACACCCCGCCAAGCAGGGGCTAACACATCCTGGGTGCCCAGGGGAAGTACACAATTGCACGCTAGGGAAAACCAGACTCAGGATGTGTGTGCTCAGCTCCCCGAGGCAGACGGGATGGATCCTGACAGAAAGAGGACAGCATGTCAGGGAAAAGTCCCCTCCCCCACCCCGCTCCAGAAATAAACCAATTATCGACCTGGATTGATTCTCTTCCCATCACTTCCTCTTAGCTGGCACCTGTGTCCCATTTTAACAAGAAACGACAGTAGTGTTCACCAGAATTAAAACATGATGTGTCTAGCTCAGTAACGAGTTCACTTTTTGTTTCCACAGGCTGAACTGAAGATCCCTCTTATTTGTGGGGCGCCAAGAACTATGAACAGACAGTAAGTACCGTGACGTCACTGTGAGTCCCAATCTCCCCTCTCTTGGCGGGGGAAGGAAGGGTGTTCCCGCACCGCACCCCCGTGAGAAGGGCATTTCCGGTTTCAGGGCCGAGGCGGAGAGTCCGGGGTCAAGGTTGTGCGTGTTCGTGTTCACTGAGCGTCTTTCCGATAACACCGGCTTTTTCTGTGGGCAGTCCACCTGTTCTTGCCCAGCATGGGAGTGCCGCCAGGACAGGGACAAGACACCCCAGCACCAGAATGCTAGAAGGCCACCCCCGAATACCACCCATTGTGTTACACCCCATTGCTTGAAGGTAGAACCAAAGCGACCATTGTTGTCATACTTGTTCCCACCGCAAAGAACTTAGAGTCCAGCTGTCTCTTTGTGGAGCACCCAGAGGGGTGAAGTGGTCAGTTGAGGGTATCCTAATGTGTATCTAATTCCACAAAAAATACCCATCCTGTTCCTGATGTCTATGACTATAATAAATAAAGAGCAGACCTCCAATTTGTAAGAGATATCTATAATGAAAAACACACAAAAAAAATGTTTTTAATTGAAAAAATTTGGTGTACAAATTTTAAAATCAATCTACTTTGCTTTATTGTGCCAGTTGGAAAGGTAGTGCTGTTATTCTCACGGTCATTGTGTGAGACAGAGCATGAATTTCAGAGTTAGGAAGACCTAGTGTGCATCCTTTGTTTTGCTCCATCATTTTACAGCTGTTTGACATTTGGGGCATTACCTGATCTTCCCTCCAGAAAGCAGGGTCTGTCCTGGAGAAGGAGAACTAACTGACTGGTTTCTAGGTGGATTCCTGGCCCTGGAGGGAGCCTGGGGGACAGCCCAGGGTAATCAGGTGATGCCTGGGTCTCCTAGATGGGTGCTGGAGGCAGGGTTGGTGTCCAGAGTGACACAGAGGCGGCAGTTCCAGCATCACAGCTGTCCCAGTTGCCCCTAGGTGTCTGGAGGGGGGCAAACTGACACACAGCTAGGCCCAGGCCTGTGGGATGTAGAAGCTGAGGCTCTTGCATCTCTTCTTGCCATGGAAGTACAGCAGAAGCTTCCTGGCAGATGGTTCACAGGTGGGCTCTGCCTTTGGCTCAGAATCTAGCTCATGGAGCATCTCCTCGGTGTGAGGTGCCAAGACGCCCTTCTTTTCTTTGATCTTACAAGTGTGGCGGCGAGTGTGGCCAGATGGCAGGCACCACCACCTTCTCTGGGCATCAGCTTCCTGGTCTAAGTGACTCCTCTGAGACAGCACAGAAAGTGGGGATGGAGCCAGGGCTGGAACTGGAGTCTGATTCCCTATTTATCCCGCTCTGCAGGAAACTGAGGAAGGCAGGGGCTGGGCAGGTGAGGCCAGCGTAGGTCAGAGAGCTGGCTGATCAGGGTCACATGACAGAGACAATGAACTATAATCATTGATGGACATGGCAGTCAGCAGCTTCACTGTAAGATAAACAAAGTCTGTGGCAGTGGAATGAATGGTGAGGCAGGTGCATCTGCTTCCCACCAACCTAGGTGGCTTAAAACAACCAAAACTGTGTTCTTTCAGAGTTCACGGAGACAAAAGTCCAAAATCAAGTTGTGCCCAGGCCCCTGCTCACTTCAAAGCCTCAGAGGAAAATCCCTTCTTACCACCACTGCCACCTTGTCCCCAGTTTCTGATGGCCCCAGGTGTTCCTCAGCTTGTGCCTACATCACTCCGCTGGCTGTCTCCACTCTCACTGGCCCTTTTCTCTGTGTCTATGCCTTCTCTTCCTCAGCCTGTCTCAGATCTCCCTCGTGTTTCCCTTATAAGGACATTTGTCATTTGGTTTAGGGTCCCTCTAATAATCCAGGATGATTTCATCTCAAAATCCGGAACTTAATTACATCTGCAAGGACTCTTCTTCCTCATAAGGTCATGTTCACAAGTGCCTAGGATTTGGCATGGAAATGTTTTAGGGCTGTCATTCAACCTGCTAGGGCATGCTTTATTTCCAGACCCACCCCCTTCTTGGGGGGGCACTGTGGGGTTACTTTGACAATCTCAGCAGTATTTGCTCTAAGTTTCCAACTGGTTTTGTGATTGAGAGCCCCTACCCTGCATCCCTGCTTCTGTTTCTCCCTGTGATTCCATACTATGCAAACAGTCTCCTGCATAGAGAAGAAAGGTGTCTCCCTCCCATGAGGACTTTGGATAGCTTTTATTTTTAGCCAGACAGTTGACCTCTTGGCAATCTCATCTCATCAGGCTTCCAAAAGGAGGCTTTAAGAGTTCAGCATTAAAATTGTGTGTGATGTGAAGCTCCCACAGGACAGACTGCATAATCACAACTTCATAAACATTCCTTTTCTCTCCTTAGGATCCTGAATCAGAATCTGTATTTTCACAAGCTCCCCAGTTGATTTCTAGCCACATTAAGGTTTGAGACACACCTGGCTAGAACAGTGGCTCAGAGAGCTCTCTCCCTTCTGGCACGCTTGAGAAGCAGCTATGATATTTGCCAAGATAGGACTCAGAGAAGGCCGTCACATATGGGATGTTGCAAGAGCATAATTTGGAAATTTTTGACCCTCCCACCATATACACACATACACACACACACACACACACACACACAGGTTTTGTCCTGCTCTGCCTTGGGGGAGCACCCTTTCTCTGTGAAAATCATTAGACCAGGGTGGTAGATTTTAAACCTGACTGAACCATAGGATCATCAAGGAGGTTCCAAATGAAAAGCAATTTCAGTGTCCTCCCCCAGACCAAAGGAATCAGAATGCCTGGACACTGACTTTACTTATAATGCTCAACTCAGTCTTATCCAGAGCTAGGGTTGCAAAATGCTGTTGCAAGAGGTCTTACAACTCTGTAACCTGGAGTTCCTTGTAATTTTTTAACCTGGAATTCTAAATGACCTTTGTAACTACAGCTAGTCCCTTACTGTCTCCCATTGGGCACTTTTACAATGAATGAATGAATGAATGAACAAATGAAAAACGAATGAACACAAATGAAAGGATGGTATAGAGATAAATTACACATTTGCAGACACACACACGTATGTATACATATATGCACAATACAAGTACGTGCACATGTATTTCCCTATAAATGTGTCAGTTCAGTCAACAGCATTTACTGAGTATGAACTGTACTGGGTTTCAGGCTAGGGACCTCTCTTATAAAGATGAGAAAGTTCTAGTCCCTACCCTCAAATAGCATTAGCTGTATGTTGTGCAGATCATTTTAGTCTTATACAAAAAGTGATGGGAGAGCACCACCAATGCTAAGGACTCTGGATATCATGGTCCTAAATTCCTTCTGAAATTAGCAGACTATTTCATATTTCTTCTCCCTGCAACAAACTTTCAGCCTCCTGAACAATCTATCAAAGTACCTAAAGTTCCACTCCTTGGAGTGCATCGGTGCTATTAGAGTAGAGTAGACAGACCTACCTACTCCTTCGGGGCTGGATGAAGGGGTCTTGGTATTTGGTTCCAAGATCTCTTCATCATTCTGAACAGAACTGATAAGAACCTTGGTGCTACAGCTCTAAATGTTTTGAAAGAGATGGAGGTCATGGGCGTGATTGCCTTTAGGCCCTTACAGTAAGCAAATGCCTTACCCTGGCCAGGCTGCTTCAGGCACTCAAGAGGGAGACACACTCAACACATCCCAGATTGGAGGCTGATGGGGGCAAGTGCCCCTGTAGTGCTCACTTTGAATTGTGCTGAAAAGGTATGATGGCCAACTGACTTTGCTCATTGTTAAAATTACTCAGTCTTCATGGAAATTTTAGAAAATATATAAAAGTACAAAGAATGAAACGAAAGTCACCATTTATCTTAGCATCCAAATAATACCACTATTTTGCTGCAGGTTTCTGAAGTCCTATTTCTGTATCCTTGTGTAATATATTAAAATTTCAGCAAACCTACTTTTAACACTTCTGCTGTTTTCATTCATTTAATCACACCATTTTGTGTTATGAGCATGGTCCCACATCATGACCTTCTTCAAAATCCAGTGTTTTAAGGCTAGTGCTTAAAGAAGGTTCATAATCATTTAACCATGATTCCAAAGCCAAAGCCTCCAAAATACTGAAAACTGTCTGTAACTAATTTGGCAGTAAAACTTGACCTACAATGAAATGAAGTTATGTATGCTCTTCATTTATCCCTCTTACTGTTAATATATCTTCATGTTTCACAGCAGAAATATCAGTGTGTTTAATGACCAGGCATTGCTCCAAAACCTACAGGTGAAATTGCTGGCATCATTACATGCACAATATTACTTTCCAAAAATCCAAAATATTCTGAATCCCTAGCCCTAAGGAATTTGGGTAAGGAATGGCAGACATGTATTTTATCCAGTGGTTTATTTTATCTTGACCTTGGTGTTGGACATTTCAGTTGTTACCCATAAAGTTTATGAGGCAGTTTTATTGCCAATTTAAGCTTTATACTCCAGGAGTATTAGAGAAGCCTGTGTCACTCTGGTCCCTAGCATGCAATGCTGTGTCCTATCACATGTAAAACAAATCATGACTGTCTATTATTTAACAGGGACACAGGTTCAATCAAGTTATCTGACAACAACCCACTATTTCTTCTCTTGTTTTGGGAAACTTGTCTTTCATATTCCTTTATTTGGGCAAGAGTTGATGGTAAACAAAGCAAACCAATAAAATAGTTTGAGAGCTAGAGAGAGTCTTAGAGGTATGGAATTCAAGCTGCTACCCATGACTGTAACTCCAGACTTGAGAATCTTCTTGAATACTCACTACCTTCGGAGGCAGCCAGCAGCTTAAAAATTGGAGGAAAGCTCCTCTTTGTACTGACACCAACAAAGCCAACTTCCAGGCTGTGTTATTCGTTGAGCCTGTACATTTCACTAAGGAAATAACAATCTCCCCTGCCATACTTTTCCAACCTAAGTGCACAGTCTGGTTGTGCAAAAGGAAGGGTAAAGAGATAAACAGTGCAACAAACTGGGAGTGCCTACAGGCCGGCACACCACTAGCCATTTGCATGAGGATATGTGCCACACTGTGTGGCTATTTAGCACAAAACCCCACTCCCAGGTCACCCCATAAGACTGCCAGCCAGGGTAACATGTCTCCAAATTCAGAGTCAGCTAGAGTCACATGTGTTGGATTCCAAAATCCATGATCATTGTATCATACTGAACTGTTTTGTGATGATCAAGAATATCATCTTTATGTATTTCTCATCAGGGACACATCCCCAAATCGAACGACTGTTTTGCTTATGAGAGGCATATTTTCTCTTTGAAACCTGGCATGATAAAAGCCACTCAATTGCTGGGTGGGGATGGATATCAGCTTCTCTCCAAAGAGCCCAGCTCACTGTCTGGTACACAGGAGATGGCCCATAAATGGCATTTCCCTTCATATGTATGCATGATAAAACTCCCAGTAAACTCTAGGTCATTATTTTCCTCCATGATATAGGTGAACAACCCCTGCCTTCAACCTCGGGGAACAACTTCGTTTTGATTTGCAGAAATTCATAAGTGTAAATCCCACTGAATCTTGGGGAAACGAGAAGCTGCAATTCTGGCATCCCGAGATCAGAGTCTTGCACCCAGCAGAGTCAGCAGTGTGGCTGCCTTCCTAGTTCCCCAGAAGTAATTATGAACCAGCTCTTGGGCCAACCAGGCCCATCCGCTGGTGCCATCAGAGTCGCATCGCTACCATTCAGCTTCGTGGTTGGCTGGTAATTAAAAAGCTGCCAGCTGTGAGAAACACAGCTGAGATCCAGGGCAAGCGTTTGCCAGAGGTTGTAGACATGGCCAGTGGTTCCTGTGCAGGAACAGCATGAGGAGCTGGCCCTGAGACTCATGGAGATAGGTGGGGATGGGCCAATGGAGAAGTCCAAGATAGCCTTCTTTCCCCTTAATGGCAAAATTACCAGCTGGTGAAGGAACGACCTGACTTCACTCACCTGCTGCCACTCAGGAAACTTCCAGTTGACCAAACTTGGTGTCCTGCTGACTAGCCACAAGGTTGGACTTTTCATGCTTATGCCTTTAACAACATCACAAAGAATAGAGAAGGCTACGACTTATTTTGAGGTTCCTGCTGTCATACCAGTAATGTATATTCATTGTAGGAAATTTAAAAATACAAAGACATCCATACAAAGGAAAAAGACCATAACAGAACAACTGAAAAGTGGTCAATGTTATAGACATATTTTAAGCTTTCTTATAAAACTATGCATTCTATTTTGTTTTTTTAATATTAACATATTATAACTATTTTCCAGTGTTTCTAAAGTCTTTTCCATAGCTTTATAATCTTTCATCATTTAGACACATCATATTTTATATTCTCCCACTGCTAGAAAACAATACACTTTGACAAGTTCTCTTAATACCTCTATGTCTTAAGATACTGTGTTTTATCACCTGGCAATACACAAAATCAACCACTCCAGGGAAGTCCCATGAGCCAGGCCAGTGTTTGGAGAACCTGACCCACAATGACAGTTTATAATAATTGCATAGTATTTGAGTGTGTAAATGTGCAGAGAAATTGAAAGCAAGGTCCAGCATCTCAGCTTGGGTCTTCCATGAAGTCTAAACCACTAGTCACCCACTTGTTCTAGTCTCCATATACACAACACTCCCCCACCAATAAGACACAGGAAGAGAGGAAAGTGGGCCTCATGAAAATTTTGGTCATGTTCAAATGCACCTGATACCAAAACGCTGAAAAAGTTTTCAAAAGTTGTGGAGGGACTTGATTTGGGATCAAAAATCAGGAACCTAGAAAAAGGTACTCATTAGAAAGAGCAAAAGGAATTTCCCAGAGCCCTGGATACACAGAATTTCAGTATTCCTGGTGAAGAGAGATCAGGTCACAAACCAGAGCACAAGCCAAATATCAAGTAGAAGAGTAGGAGGGCATCCTGTATGATTCTGTTCTCACTTTCCATTCTTTACCATTACTTTTTCTGAAGGGGGGTGGGATTTTTTTTTAAGATTTTTTTTTATTTTTTTTATTTGATAGAGATCACAAGTAGGCAGAGAGGCAGACAGAGAGAGAAAGAGGGGAAGCAGGCTCCCCGCTGAGCAGAGAGCCCGATGCGAGGCTTGATCCCAGGACCCTGGGATCATGACCTGAGCTGAAGGCAGAGGCTTTAACCCACTGAGCCACCCAGGCGCCCCAGGGTGGGATTTTTTTTCAGTGATTTTCTTTGTCTTTGTTTCTTTAAGCAGGCTTTTATTGAACTTTTTATTTTGAACTACTTTTAGACTTACAGAAAAATTGCAAAATAGTACAGAGTTTCCATGTATCCTTCACATACATACTCCAATTTTTTTTTTTTTATTATGTTCAGTTAGGCAACATATAGTTACATCATTAGTTTTTTGGGGTTTTTTTAAGATTTTATTTATTTATTTATTTATTTATTTATTTGACAGACAGAGATCACAAGTAGTCAGAGAGGCAGGCAGAGAGAGGAGGAAACAGGTTCCCTGCTGAACAGAGAGCCCAATGCAGGGCTCGATCCCAGGACCCTGGGTTCATGACCCGAGCTGAAAGCAAGGGTTTAACCCACTGAGCCACACAGGCACCCCGCATCATTAGTTTTTGATGTAGTGGTCAATGATTCGTTAGTTGTGTATAACACCCAGTGCTGATCATAACACGTGCCTCCTTTTTTTAAGATACATATTTTAAGAGCTTAAAAATTATTCTGTTGAGTTAGTCAAAGAGGAAAGTAATAAAGTCAAATGTCTATTTAGCTCTCAAAACAAGGAGGCCAAACACTTTCATGATTAAGAGAATGGACTCTGGAGTCATCTACTGGGATTATCACTCTACCACTTACTGGCTGTGACATTTAAGGCAATTAAGTAGCCTCTCTGAGCCTTTGTTTGTTTGTTTTTGTTTTGTTTTTATCTATTAAATGGAGGTAGTAGCTATCTCAAAGAAGCTTGAGAAGGGTTAGGTTAAGTGACTTAATATATGCAGTATGGGGTGCTGTGGTGGGTAAGTCATTTAAGCATCTGCCTTTGGCTCAGGTAATAATCTCAGGGTCCTGGGATCAAGTCCCAAGTTGGGCTCCCAGCTCAGCAGGGAGTCTCTTTCTCCCTTTCCCTCTCTCTCTGCCTCTCCCCTGCTGTTTGCACTCTCTCTTGCTCCTCTCTCAAATAAATATAATCATATATATATATATATATGCAATATGTTTAGCACTGTGTCTGACACGGAGGGGGCACTCCACAGATGTTATAACAGATTGTATTTTCTGAACATGACACATGCTATAGTGCAATGTGACCTGGATACTTCCCATTCAGAAGTGAATCTTTCCTCCACCTTCTTTAATGTGTGTGGGCCTGTGACAGCACTGACCAATGGAATATGACAGAAGGGACACTGTGCCAAGTCTGGGAATAGGCCTTCGCAGCCAGGCGGCTCTGGTTCCTGCCTTTGGAAGCTGGCTTCCACTGGTCATACGCTATGACCACCATGCTGTGGGAAGTATAAGCCATGTGGGAGAAGCCCCCACGGAGAGCCAGGGAGGCTAAAGGGCACCAGGCACCAGACATGAGAGCTGGAAGGCCATCTTGGGCATTCAGCCTGGCCCAGCTCTGAGATAACCATCTGAATGCAATAGCAAGACAGAGCCTGAGAGGAACCCTCCCAGCTGAGAGCCAGGAGAGGTAAAAATAAATCCTCATTTCTAAGCCACTGCTTTGGAGTGATGAGTTATGTAACAATAGATGTCTAGAATAGATATTGTCTACTATTTTTACGATCACAATTATTACTTCATACAAGACCCTTTGCTGTTGAATATTTGGGATATAATTTAGAGATTCTTATGACTTGATATCCCACTTTAAAGAACATCAATTCTAGATGAGAATGGCAATAAATAACTAATAGTGGGCAAACAGAGTGCTAATAAAGTGTTCTTTGCCCCGAGTATGTGTGAAATGCTAAAGGGACACCGGGGTTATTTTGTCTGGGAGCAAATCTTGGAAAAGGAGTGCAGTGGTTGGTAGAAGAGACATCATCACAGCAGAAGTGACAGTTGAGCTGAGCTTGGAGGCTGATGCGATGTCACTAAGCAGCAAACGGAAGAGGGAGCAGGAATGGAGTAACCACCGCAGCTGGAAGAACTCTATAACAATATAATACAAAGGGGTAATTTTAAATTGACTGATAATTTGATTTTTTTTATTCCTTAAAATCTAATTCTAAGTAATTGGAGAGAGAATTTCTTGGTGGCTTATGATGGATAGTAGAATTCTACTTCGCACACCTCTTTATTGGTGGGGGAAAAAAAAAGGAGCCACAGTCTATAATCAGAAAGAGGATAATGGTCTGGGTTGGAATTGCAACCTTTAAAAACTCCCATGATGTCGCCTTTCGGACAGGCTGCAATTAGAGGAACTCGGGCTACTATTTGTTGCCATTGTTTGTTTGAAAAAAAATTCTTTGAATAATGAATATTCTACACCCAGATACCCTTCTGTGGACTTTTCTGAGGATTCCATCAAAGATCCAAGATAAGTTGTGTGGAAGAAACAGGAAAACTTCCTCTGCCATCATTGGCAAGGTCTTATTTTCTTCCTTTAGTTTCTTCAATTGCTTTCAATATTGATTAGAAACAAAACAGTAGTTGTAAGATATGCATAAAGTATTAAGAAAAATAAAAAAAAAAATTCTGCTATTTAAAATTACCACTGCTTTTGAAGTTTCATCCACTTTTCTGTGATCACAAATTCCCACCCCCACAGGGAAAAACTGTCCTGAATCCTGCGTTCATCCCTTACTTTAATTTTTCATTTTACCATGTGTATTTGTATCAGTAAAAAAAAAAAAAAATGTTTGGTTTTGCTCAGTTTTGAACCTTAAGCCCCCCCAAAAATCATACCACAGGGTATATTTTGCACTCATATTTTAGCACTCAGACTATGTGGTTTTTGACAGCTGGTTCTTCCAATTATGGGCTGTGAAATCTTAAGCAAGTTAGTAAATGTCTCTGTGCCTATTTTCTCAACTGCAAAATTGAAATAATAACAGTACTCACTTCTCATGAAGAGGAGCTCATTTGTGTAAGACATTGGAAGTACTGCCTGGAACACACAGTATGGGCTCCATAAGTACTAGCCATTATTCTCCAATCCGTTTTATGACTGCCCCCATTTACATTCCAAAGATAATCCATGCTATCGTGGATAGCCATAAATCCTTTGATTTCATGGCTATATACTATTTCTTTATGTGCATAAAATACTATTTAATTATCCACTGTCTAGTCAGTCGACATTAGATTGTTCTCCAGATTTTGCTTACACCAGTGCTGCTAGGAAAATTCTAGTTTGGTGGAACATATATTCTAGGCTGGGGACAGATACTCTAGAGTTAGCTGTATGTAGAGGTATGTTCTCAGAATTAAAATAGCTGGGGCACAGAACAGGCACACCTTCAACTTTACTAGACACAGTCATAGTTTCCAAAGTTTCCCGGCCTTTGCACATGCCCACAAGTGTGTGTAAGTGACCCAGCTGCTTTGGGACCTCACCCACCCTCCAAACTGGCAATTTTCATTTCTACCCAGCTGGGGGGTGATTTTAATTTACCTTTGTTGATGACAGATGCATTTAAGCATCTTTTCAAATACTTGTTAGCCGGGCACTGGGTAGCCCATTCAGTTAGGTGCCTGGCTCTTGATTTTGGCTCAAGTCATGATCTTAGGGTCCTGGGATCGAGCCCCACTTCGGGCTCTGTGTTCAGCAGGGAGTCTGCTTGAGATTCTCTCTCCCTCTCCCTCTGCCTCCCATCAACCCCCATGCTCTCTCCATCTCTCAAAAATATAAATAAATAATAAATCAAGACATCAAAAGTCCATGTTTTTGTGTTTGTCGCTGCCAATACATTTTTAGAGATGATATATATCCAGCTGGCCTGCTCATGCTTTATAATTCTATTTGTCAGTTTACTCTTTAGGGTTTGCTATGTAGATGACAATATCATCTGCAAATAATTGAATTTTATTTCTTCCTTTTCATTTTTTTATACTTTTTTATTCTTGCCTGATGGCACTGGTTAGAACCTCCAAAACAAAGCTAATTTAAAGTCATGATAGGGAGCATCCTTGTTCTTAATCTCAAAGGGAATACTTTCAGTGTTTCAGCACAAAGCATAAGAGATTGTTTCCAGATCTTGATAGGCTTCAAACACCAGATTAAAGACACTAGATCCCCAGGAGTCTGTTTATTTTTATTATAAATAAATATGAAATTTAATCATTGGTTTGTTATGATGATTATGTATATTTTCCCTTCCCCTTCTGTTTGAAGGGTCCCCAGATTAACATTAATAGATTTTTTAATGCTCAACAAAGCTAGAATTTCTGAGATAAACACAACTCAATCATGACATTTTGTTATTTTGTAACATATTGGTCCAGTGAGTTATTATTAATGGGCTTTAGTGAGAATGGCCTATAATCTTGTCTCTTCCTCTCTTCACTGGACATGGCATTGGGTTTGTGCTAGCTTCATCAACTGAGTTAGGGTCTTTACCAATTTTTCTTTTTTTTTTTTTTTAAGATTTTATCCATTCATTTGACAGAGATCACAAGCAGGCTGAGAGGCAGGCAGAGAGAGAGGAGAAAGCAGACCCCCCTTGGAGCAGAGAACCCGATGTGGGGCTCGATCCCAGGACCCTGGGATCACGACCTGAGCTGAAGGCAGAGACCCTAACCCACTGAGCCACCCCAGCGCCCCACCAATTTTTCTATTCTTAACAGAAATGTGTGGTAGGGAGTAATGTTTCCCCTTAGCAATAAAACTGTCTTGGACAGATATTTCCTTGGGGGGGGGGATTTTTAACTATTGATTCATTGTCAGTTATAGAAAGTATCATTGTTGGTTAATAGTCCTTCATGGGTAATTTTGGTTGTACATATTTTTCTAAGTACATGTTTGTCATTGATATTCCTTTAGCATTTTAACCTCTGTTTCATCCTTAGTTATGTCTCCTTTTTCATTTCTAATTTTGACTGTGGTGCCTTCCCTTTTATTTCAGATCAAGCTTGCCATGGGGTATAAATTGTATTACTCCTCTGTTGTAATTCCATGCTCTATTTTGGTAACTCCTGCTCTTTGCTACTTCCTTCTGTCTGTGTTCTTGGCATGAAGCTTTTGTTATTTCACCAATCTGCAAAGTTAGTGCATCAGTAATTAAATTTTAGCTTTTCTCCTTTTCTAATATTTCACTTCTATATTTCTACATTATTGTTGTGTCTTAAATTGTTTTATTCTCATTACCATTTACTCTTTGGCTCATGACTTGCAACTTTCCAAATAAATTTGCATTCTTTTAATTGCCTTTTTGTCACTGATTTCCCTCATAGTATGGTGGTCATAGAAAATAGTCTCCATGTTATTCTGTGACTTTTTTTAAGGGAATTTGCATTGCCTTCAATTATAGGGTAATTTTCTTTCAGTATGAAGAATAGAATTTGGAGTGTGTGTGTGTGTGTGTGTGTGTGTGTGTGTGTAGGTTTATTGTAAGAAAACATTTGTTGGTGCAAAAAAAAAAAAGTTTTTATTTTGCCCTCATTCTCGTAATGATATCTTCATTGAACCTATAATTCCAGGTTGGCAGTTCAAACCATGGAGTTATTTTTCTACACTATTTTGTCAACCACTATTGTTATTAACTATTGCTCAAAAATCAGTTATCAATACAATTGCCATTCTTTTGAAGGTGATATTTCTTTTCTCACTGGATGCCTGTAGGTTCCTCTCTTTGTCTTTGGTTTTCTACAGTTTCAGTATGCTGTACCTAGGTGTGAATTTTTTCTTATTTATCCTTCTTTGGATACATTGAATACTGATTCTCTGTTTTGAAGTTTTTCACCATTTCTTAGAAAAATTCCTTATATTGAAGCCTCTTATTTTTTATTTAATAAGAGGTACTTGGGACTCCTGGGTGACTCAGTGGGTTAAGCTGCTGCCTTCAGCTCAGGTCATGATCCCTGGGTCCTGGGATCAACTCCCGCATCAGGCCCCTTGCTTGGCGGGGAGCCTGCCTCTCTCTCCGCCTCTGCCTGCCGCTCTGCCTGCTTGTGTGTTTTCTCTCTCTCATTCTGATAAATAAATAAATAAAATCTTTAATTAATAAATAAATAAGAGGCACACACTTGGTGTATATTCTTTGTCTGATAAGTTTAACATCTAAAGGGGGAGGAGTCAAGATGGCGGAGAAGTAGCAGGCTGAGACTACTTCAGGTAGCGGGAGATTAGCTAGATAGCTTATCTAAAGATTGCAAACACCTACAAATCCAACGGGAGATCGAAGAGAAGAAGAACAGCAACTCTAGAAACAGAAAATCAACCACTTTCTGAAAGGTAGGACTGGCGGAGAAGTGAATCCAAAGCGACGGGAAGATAGACCGCGGGGGGAGGGGCCGGCTCCCGGCAAGCGGCGGAGCAACGGAGCACAAAATCGGGACTTTTAAAAGTCTGTTCCGCTGAGGGACATCGCTCCAGAGGCTTAACCGGGGTGAAGCCCACGCAGGGTCAGCGTGGCCTCAGGTCCTGCAGGGTCACAGAAGGATCGGGGGTGTCTGAGTGTCACAGAGCTTACAGGTATTAGAACAGGGAAGCCGGCTACAGAGACAGAGCCAAGGAGTAAGCTCTAAGCTTGGGGTTACCTTGAACCTGTCACAGGCTCGGTGAGCTCAGAGCGCGGCCAGAGGCCAGGCAGACGGGAGTAATTGGGCGCTGTTCTCTGAGGGCGCACTGAGGAGTGGGGCCCTGGGCTCTCGGCTCCTGTGGGCCGGAGACTGGGAGTCTACCATCTTCATTCCCGCCCTCCAGAACTCTGCGGAAAGCGCTCAGGAAACAAAAGCTCCCGAAAGCAAACCCGAGCGGATTACTCAGCCCGGCCCCTGGTAAGGATGGTGCAACTCCACCTGGGGCAAAGACACTTGAGAATCACTACAACAGGCCCCTCCCCCAGAAGATCAACAAGAAACCCAGCCAGGACCAAGTTCACCTACCAAGGACTGCAGTTTCAATACCAAGGAGAGCAGCGGAATTCCAGAGGAGTAGAAAGCAAAGCACGGAACTCATGGCTTTCTCCCCATGATTCTTTAGCCTTGCAGTTAATTTAATTTTTTTTCTTTTTCAATTTATTTTTCTTCTTCTGCTAAATTTTTTTAACTTTTACCCTTTCCTTTTTTAACGTTTTTTAACTAGTTTATCTAATATATATATTCTTTTTTTCTTTTTATATTTTTTCTTTATTGGTTTTCTTATTTTAATTGTTTCTTTTTTTTTTCTTTTCTTTTTTTTTTTTTCTTTTTCTTCTTTCTGAACCTCTTTTTATCCCCTTTCTCCCCCCTCACGATTTGGGATCTCTTCTGATTTGGCTAAAGCATATTTTCCTGGAGTTGTTGGCACCCTTTTAGTATTTCACTTGCTCCTTCATATACTCTTATCTGGACAAAATGACAAGGCGGAAAAATTCACCACAAAAAAAAGAACAAGAGGCAGTACCAAAGGCTAGGGACCTAATCAATACAGACATTGGTAATATGTCAGATCTAGAGTTCAGAATGACGATTCTCAAGGTTCTAGCCGGGCTTGAAAAAGGCATGGAAGATACTAGAGAAACCCTCTCCGGAGAGATAAAAACCCTTTCTGGAGAAATAAAAGAACTAAAATCTAACCAAGTTGAAATCAAAAAAGCTATTAATGAGGTGCAATCAAAAATGGAGGCTCTCACTGCTAGGATAAATGAGGCAGAAGAAAGAATTAGCAATATAGAAGACCAAATGACAGAGAATAAAGAAGCTGAGCAAAAGAGGGACAAACAGCTACTGGACCATGAGGGGAGAATTCGAGAGATAAGTGACACCATAAGACGAAACAACATTAGAATAATTGGGATTCCAGAAGAAGAGGAAACAGAGAGGGGAGCAGAAGGTATATTGGAGAGAATTATTGGAGAGAATTTCCCCAATATGGCAAACGGAACAAGCATCAAAATCCAGGAGGTGCAGAGAACCCCCCTCAAAATCAATAAGAATAGGTCCACACCCCGTCACCTAATAGTAAAATTTACAAGTCTTAGTGACAAAGAGAAGATCCTGAAAGCAGCCCGGGAAAAGAAGTCTGTAACGTACAATGGTAAAAATATTAGATTGGCAGCAGACTTATCCACAGAGACCTGGCAGGCCAGAAAGAGCTGGCATGATATATTCAGAGTACTAAACGAGAAAAACATGCAGCCAAGAATACTATATCCAGCTACGCTATCATTGAAAATAGAAGGAGAGATTAAAAGCTTCCAGGACAAACAAAAACTGAAAGAATTTGCAAATACCAAACCAGCTCTACAGGAAATATTGAAAGGGGTCCTCTAAGCAAAGAGAGACCCTAAAAGTAGTAGATCAGAAAGAAACAGAGACAATATACAATAACAGTCACCTTACAGGCAATACAATGGCACTAAATTCATATCTCTCAATACTTACCCTGAATGTTAATGGGCTAAATGCCCCAATCAAAAGACACAGGGTATCAGAATGGATAAAAAAAACAAAACCCATCTATATGTTGCCTATAAGAAACTCATCTTAAACCTGAAGACACCTCCAGATTTAAAGTGAGGGGGTGGAAAAGAATTTACCATGCTCATGGACATCAGAAGAAAGCAGGAGTGGCAATCCTTATATCAGATCAATTAGATTTTAAGCCAAAGACTATAATAAGAGATGAGGAAGGACACTATATCATACTCAAAGGAACTGTCCAACAAGAAGATCTAACAATTTTAAATATCTATGCCCCTAACATGAGAGCAGCAACTATATAAACCAATTAATAACAAAATCAAAGAAACACATTGACAATAATACAATAATAGTAGGGGACTTTAACACTCCCCTCACTGAAATGGACAGATCATCCAAGCAAAAGATCAACAAGGAAATCAAGGCCTTAAATGACACACTGGACCAGATGGACATCACAGATATATTCAGAACATTTCATCCCAAAGCAACAGAATACACATTCTTCTCTAGTGCACATGGAACATTCTCCAGAATAGATCATATTCTCGGTCCTAAATCAGGTCTCAACAGTTATCAAAAGATTGGAATCATTCCCTGCGTATTTTCAGACCACAATGCTCTGAAGCTAGAAATCACAAGAGGAAATTTGGAAAGAACCCAATTACATGGAGACTAAACAGCATCCTTCTAAAGAATGAATGGGTCAACCAGGGAATTAAAGAAGAGTTGAAAAAATTCATGGAAACAAATGATAATGAAAACACAACGGTTCAAAATCTGTGGGACACAACAAAGGCAGTCCTGAGAGGAAAATATATAGCGGTACAAGCCTTTCTCAAGAAACAAGAAAGGTCTCAGGTACACAACCTAACCCTACACCTAAAAGAGCTAGAGAAAGAACAAGAAAGAAACCCTAAACCCAGCAGGAGAAGAGAAATCATAAAGATCAGAGCAGAAATCAATGAAATAGAAACCAAAAAAACAATAGAACAAATCAACGAAACTAGGAGCTGGTTCTTTGAAAGAATTAATAAGATCGATAAACCCCTGGCCAGACTTATCAAAAAGAAAAGAGAAAGGACCCAAATAAATAAAATCATGAATGAAAGAGGAGAGATCACAACGAACACCAAAGAAATACAGACAATTATAAGAACATACTATGAGCAACTCTACGCCAACAAATTTGACAATCTGGAAGAAATGGATGCATTCCTAGAGACATATAAACTACCACAACTGAACCAGGAAGAAATAGAAAGCCTGAACAGACCCATAACCAGTAAGGAGATTGAAACAGTCATCAAAAATCTCCAAACAAACAAAAGACCAGGGCCAGACGGCTCCCCGGGGGAATTCTACCAAACATTTAAAGAAGAACTAATTCCTATTCTCCTGAAACTGTTCCAAAAAATAGAAATGGAAGGAAAACTTCCAAACTCATTTTATGAGGCCAGCATCACCTTGATCCCAAAACCAGACAAGGATCCCATCAAAAAAGAGAACTACAGACCAATATCCTTGATGAACACAGATGCAAAAATTCTCGCCAAAATACTAGCCAATAGGATTCAACAGTACATTAAAAGGATTATTCACCACGACCAAGTGGGATTTATTCCAGGGCTGCAAGGTTGGTTCAACATCCGCAAATCAATCAATGTGATACAACACGTTAATAAAAGAAAGAACAAGAACCATATGATACTCTCCATAGATGCTGAAAAAGCATTTGACAAAGTACAGCATCCCTTCCTGATCAAAACTCCTCAAAGTGTAGGGATAGAGGGCACATACCTCAATATTATCAAAGCCATCTATGACAAACCCACCGCAAATATCATTCTCAATGGAGAGAAACTGAAAGCTTTTCCGCTAAGGTCAGGAACACGGCAGGGATGTCCGTTATCACCACTGCTATTCAACATAGTACTAGAAGTCCTAGCCTCAGCAATCAGACAACAAAAGGAAATTAAAGGCATCCAAATCGGCAAAGAAGAAGTCAAACTATCACTCTTTGCAGATGATATGATACTATATGTGGAAAACCCAAAAGACTCCACTCCAAAACTGCTAGAACTTGTACAGGAATTCAGTAAAGTGTCAGGATATAAAATCAATGCACAGAAATCAGTTGCATTTCTCTACACCAACAACAAGACAGAAGAAAGAGAAATTAAGGAGTCAATCCCATTTACAATTGCACCCAAAACTATAAGATACCTAGGAATAAATCTAACCAAAGAGACTAAGAATCTATACACAGAAAACTATAAAGTACTCATGAAAGAAATTGAGGAAGACACAAAGAAATGGAAAAATGTTCCATGCTCCTGGATTGGAAGAATAAATATTGTGAAAATGTCTATGCTACCTAAAGCAATCTACACATTTAATGCAATTCCTATCAAAGTACCATCCATTTTTTTCAAAGAAATGGAACAAATAATCCTAAAATCTATATGGAACCAGAAAAGACCTCGAATAGCCAAAGCAATATTGAAAAAGAAAGCCAAAGTCGGTGGCATCACAATTCCGGACTTTAAGCTCTATTACAAAGCTGTCATCATCAAGACAGCATGGCACTGGCACAAAAACAGACACATAGATCAATGGAACAGAATAGAGAGCCCAGAAATAGACCCTCAACTCTATGGTCAACTCATCTTCGACAAAGCAGGAAAGAATGTCCAATGGAAAAAAGACAGCCTCTTCAACAAATGGTGTTGGGAAAATTGGACAGCCACATGCAGAAAAATGAAATTGGATCATTTCCTTACACCACACACGAAAATAAACTCAAAATGGATGAAGGATCTCAATTTGAGAAAGGAATCCATCAAAATCTTTGAGGAGAACACAGGCAGCAACCTCTTCGACCTCAGCCGCAGCAACATCTTCCTAGGAACATCGCCAAAGGCAAGGGAAGCAAGGGCAAAAATGAACTATTGGGATTTTATCAAGATCAAAAGCTTTTGCACAGCAAAGGAAACAGTTAACAAAACCAAAAGACAACTGACAGAATGGGAGAAGATATTTGCAAATGACATATCGGATAAAGGGCTAGTGTCCAAAATCTATAAAGAACTTAGCAAACTCAACACCCAAAGAACAAATAATCCAATCAAGAAATGGGCAGAGGACATGAACAGACATTTCTGCAAAGAAGACATCCAGATGGCCAACAGACACATGAAAAAGTGCTCCATATCACTCGGCATCAGGGAAATACAAATCAAAACCACAATGAGATACCACCTCACACCAGTCAGAATGGGTAAAATTAACAAGTCAGGAAATGACAGATGCTGGCGAGGATGCGGAGAAAGGGGAACCCTCCTACACTCTTGGTGGGAATGCAAGCTGGTGCAACCACTCTGGAAAACAGCATGGAGGTTCCTCAAAATGTTGAAAATAGAACTACCCTATGACCCAGCAATTGCACTGCTGGGTATTTACCCTAAAGATACAAACGTAGTGATCTGAAGGGGCACGTGCACCCGAATGTTTATAGCAGCAATGTCTACAATAGCCAAACTATGGAAAGAACCTAGATGTCCATCAACAGACGAATGGATAAAGAAGATGTGGTATATATACACAATGGAATACTATGCAGCCATCAAAAGAAATGAAATCTTGCCATTTGCGACGACGTGGATGGAACTAGAGGGTATCATGCTTAGCGAAATAAGTCAATCGGAGAAAGACAACTATCATATGATCTCCCTGATATGAGGGAGAGGAGATGCAACATGGGGGGTTAAGGGGGTAGGAGAAGAGTAAATGAAACAAGATGGGATTGGGAGGGAGACAAACCATAAGTGACTCTTAATCTCAGAAAACAAACTGAGGGGTAATGGGGGGGAGGGGGGTTGGGGGGGGTGGGATTACGGACATTGGGGAGGGTATGTGCTATGATGAGTGCTGTGAAGTGTGTAAACCTGGCGATTCACATACCTCTACCCCTGGGGATAAAAATATATTATATGTTTATAAAAAATAAAATTAAAAAAAAAAAGTTTAACATTTAAAGACTGAGTAGCTGATTCCATTGTCTAATGTTTCTTCCATCTTACTTTGGTTCTTTGCTATTTTAAGGGTTTTCTGATTTTGTGTGTATGCTCATTTTTCTCGGAAATTAATTTGGGAGGGGCGCGTGGGTGGCTCAGTGGGGTAAGCCTCCGCCTTCGGCTCAGGCCATGATCTCAGTGTCCTGGGATCAACCCCCCGCATCTGGCTCTCTGCTCAGCAGGGAGCCTGCTTCCCCCCTCTCTCTCTGTCTGCCTCTCTGCCTGCTCATGATCTTTCTCTCTGTCTCTCTGTCAAATAAATAAACAAAATATTTTTTTAAAAAAGAAATTAATTTGTGAGAATTCATTCAGGCCTGGGTTGAAGGTGGGCTCCTCTAGAGAGGATTTGTGTTTGCTCTTGTCAAATGCTTGAAGGAACTGCAAAAACAGAACTTATTTACTCTACCTTCTCAATGTGAAGGTTTTTAGGCATTCTAGGCTAAAAACCGATGTGTACTTCCGAATTCTCAGGGGGAAGCCCTTCACTCTGCACCAATGTTAGGGAGTGGGAAAGTGGGCTTCTCTCTAGTTCATTCTTCAACTGAGGCTCTAACACTTTATACTCCAGTTTATATTGGGGTGGGTTCTCACACTAGACTCTCCATAGTGTAGGCGATCTGAGCCTTATTTCAAGTCCACTATGTTCTGTGACGTCTTGAAAATCAAAGACCATTTTCCAGCAATTCCAGCAAAGAGACAGCTGGCTCCCGTGCTCCACTTCCATCTCTGAGTTCTAATCTTCTTTCGGATTTTGGGCTCTCTCTGGGAAGTCCTTACTTTTCTCAGAAATTGATTGCAAAGTTAGTTGTTTTTTCAAAACTGCTTTCTGTGCAAGATTCAGTCAGGTATCTAGTTCATTATGCTATAAATAATCAAAGACATTCTCCCATTCTCTGTATGGAATTCATTTTTTTTATTGCGTTTTGACAAAAATCTAACTAAAAATAGAATAAAAGAAAATTTCCATGTTTTCTGTTTTATCAATGATGTTCTTATTTTTATATAAAGAAAAGTAACACATCCTTTGGATTGGTGTGCTCTTTGCTTGATGTGATTCATCAAGGTTTTGCAAATGCTCATTCAATGATCATGAATTAAGCTCTTCCTACATGCCAGACTTCGTACTATTTATATCTGAATGCATTATCTCATTAGATTTAATCTTCAGAAATAAAGGATTCAGGGTTACCCTATCCACTAAACTGGGAAAACAGTATTCTGTGCAAAGCTAATATTGCCTGCCAAGTGCCCAGAAGTATTAATAGGTTCATGTGCACATGATGGATTAATTTTTTTATGCATAAATAAGCAAACAAATAAATAAACACATCAATAAATAGATCTAAAATACATGAACAGCCCTATATACTGTTATGGAATGATTTTGGAGTTTGGCTGTTACATGGGCTATGCTAGTTGTTAAGACAAGAGTACTGGATTACTAACATCACCTTTCTGTGCTACAGTTTCCTGGATCAGTTGGAGATAATATTACTCTACCTCATGGAATAAAAATAGGGATCAAATAGGTAATGTATATGAAAAACACCAGTGTTAGTTCACCCCCTTCTTCTTTTTTTTTTCTTTTTATTTTTTTTAAGATTTTATTTATTTGACAAAGAGAGACAGCCGGAGAGGGAATACAAACAGTGGAAGTGGGAGAGGGAGAAGCAGGCTTCCCACAGTTCAGGGAGCCCAACATGGGGCTTGATCCCAGGACCCTGGGATCCTGACCTGAGCCAAAAGCAGACACTTAACAATTGAGCCACCCAGGTGCCCCCTCTTCTTCTTAATCAGTCAAATTATATTTGGTGACGTCTCAGCTGTGTGACCTTAAACAAATTACTACACTTATGTGTATCCCAGTTTCTTTTTCTATACAGTGTAGGTAATAATAACACTAATCTCATTAAGTTGTCGTAACTGCTAAATCACAACCTAATATGTGTAGAATGCTTAGAATCTTATCTTGAATATAGCAATCCTTTACAGAGTTTAGCTCTTCTCAACAGCTATTACGACCTCAATTTAAGAGAACACCTAATAAGAACTAGGTTTTCTAATATAAGAAATGTGTTTTTTTATTAAGATTATATTTGAAAGAGAGAGAGACAGCATGAGCTGGAGGGAGTGTCAGGGGTAGAGGGAGAAGCAAACTCCCAGCTGAGCAGGGAGCCCAACATGGGGCTCAATCTCAAGGCCCCAAGATCATGACCTGAGCCAAAAGCAGATGCTTAACCAACTGAGCCACTCAGGTGCCCCAAGGAATAAGATTTTTAAAGAAACTCTGTTTTTTCTGATTATAAAATAGGAGCACATTCATGTACAAAGATAAGTCACAGAGGTACAGAAAAAAAGATAAAAGGAGACAAAAATGTCCATGTCAAAGATCATTGTGCCATTCTAGGTATAGAAAAGTCTAAAAGGGTACACACTAAAATGTTAACAGTGATCTCTGCATGTAGGATCAGGACAATTTTTATATGGGTACATAATGTTGATGTTGATGAATAGAAGGCTGTTCAGGCTATATATGCATATGTAGATATATCCAGCTGTCTGTCTCTTTAAAATTTAGTCATTGAAATAGGCTCAGTTAACAGTGTCTAAATTAAGATTTCAGTTGAAGCAATCCTTTATTATCTTCTTTACCTACATATTAATCCAGCTCAGTGTTTGTTCATTTGTGCATTCATTCATCCATTTATTTCCTATGTACAAAGCCCCATGCTGGTTGTTAGGGGCAAATAGATGGAGACATCTCAGTCCCAAATTTAACAATCCAATGGAGCCGTTACTGCAATAAACCAGTAAACAAGGAGTTTCTAAGCAATGGTATGTATTAAGTACCAGCAGAAAGTGAAAGGCAATGCAGGAGCACAGAAGTAAGGGCACCTATATCTACTGAGGTTGGAAGGTCAGGTGGGAAGTATTATATTGGAGACAAGCAGTTTTTCAGGTATATACATGGAAGGAAAATTCTTTTTTAGCCTAAAAATGCTTAGGAAGTTCTGAAAAACATGCTTTTTTCTATGCCAGGGAAGACCATTGTTTCTGTCCTCCCAGGAAAACTAGACATCCCTTCTCTGAGGGATGAAAATAAGGGCATTAGCTCAGCATTTGGAAGGTTATTAGTAAATAAAACCTAGCTACTTTAAGCTCTGGACACTAAGGTGGGGGAGTCCAGGATAATAGGGCAACCAATGACTGGGAACCAGAAAGCCTGTCTTTGTCCTCTCTCTGCCACTCACAAGTTCTTTAAATCCATCTAAGATCTTTATGAGTCCTGGAATCCCTTATCTGAAAAAGGAATATAATAGCACCAATTTTCTCCACCATCTTTCATATGTCAGATACTTGAAATGGCAGCATGTTTGATCATGAAGATAGATGATTATGGTCTCTGTGAAAAAAGGTTATGTGAAAAGAGATTAAACCTTAAAATCAACCAGACCACAGTCGCAATCTTTCCCCCATCACTCTCTAGATCTAGATAAGGGTTACACTATATTATGTACATAAAGTATATAGGAAATGCCTAGCACCAGGTGCCCCTTAGTTGTCGGTTCTTTGAACTTGGAGCCATAGATGGTAACAGCTCCAAAATTTAGTTGACATTTGAGACTCAGATAAATTGCCCAGTTTCCTCATTTATAAGGCAGAGATGTCTCAAGATAGCAGTCCTCTAATGTCACTTGAGATAACATGTGCGGAAGACTTAATTAGTTCAGTGGAACCAAAACAACGTGATGTGTCATTACATGATAATTTGTAGGATGAGATGCTTTGCTGGGAAGATCAGTAACAGGTTGAGGAGCCTGTCCTATAACACCAGGATGCTAGTGACATACAAAACACAATGATGTATCCTTCAAGTTTCTGACCTAGGCAGAAGGGGAAACTGCCAAGAACTCACGTCCAGAGAGAGGTCACAACAGAACAAGTGAATTTGGCACGTTTGAAGGTAGTGAAATGAGCTTGTCTTAGCGCTCCTTCTGTGCAAACTTTCACCCATGCTTAGCTTTTGAGGATCAGAACAAAAATGTCTATGGGCTTTAGGGCATCTAACGTGTCAGCGTTCTTTACTTTTGTATCGCTATCACCAAGAATGGTGTCTCTTATAAGTGAGCTCAAGGCTGTAATGAAGCATTTTTTTTTTGTTTTTAGTTAACTCCCTGCTCTGTGAGATGGTGATTATAATACTTACCTTTCAGAATTATGGGGACAGACAGAAAAGTGAGAAAGAGGAAAGAAGGAAAGGAGGAAGGAAGGAATGGAGGGAGGGAGGAAGGAAGGAGGAAAGGAAGAAAGAAAAAATATATTTTCTTCACTGTACTTTTGATAACAAGAATCTTCATTCAGCAATTTCTTCTTGTAGCTAAGTCTATGGACTTGAAAATAATGCTGGGACCAACCCCATTCCTGTAAAAACATCTACATCAAGTCCATCCTGGTGGGCAATTAATAGTTAGAAATAATGGTTTGAATGCTGGCTGCTTAAGGTTCTGTGAGTCAAAGAGAGTTTCATTTGCCCATGAAAACACTTGAAGCTTAACTTATAAAAAAGGAAGAAGCAGGTGGGAGGAGACAGCTTTCCGCTGTCATAGCAGCATGGCCTGGAGGAGACAGGCTTCCCAAGCATGACTATAGTAGTGAGGCTAGGAAGTCATGCTCCCTGCCAAGAGGCACCAAGCCTGGTGGCTGGCTTCTATTTCCTACTTCTGTCTTCCTTGGCTCAGGTTCACCAACGGTAAGGAATTTCTTCTTGACAAAACAGATTTGCTGAGGCACATCTGCTCCAAAGCTGATAACTTGTCTTGAAAACCCATTATTGGACCATTTCACTCAATACCTCAAGGCTTGGGTCTATTTCCCCAGCTGACACATAAGGGCCATAGACAGTCTCTTCTTTCAAAGCTCTCTGGTTTGAAAACAAACCTTCACTTTCCACAGTTCAGCCTCTAATTTGCTTTTGATTGTGTTGTATTTAAAAGAAGCATTAAAGTTAAAAAATGAAATTAGAATTTGAAAACTTCCAAACAGACCTTTGTATATAAAAATGTAAAGTGTGTGTATGTGTGCACATGTGTGCCATTTTAAAAATACTCAATATGTACCTGGTACATGCGTTATGTCATAAAATCATCCTAAGGATTAAATGAGGATTAAATGTATTACTGTCTCCAAAGTTAAGCAGTTAAGTATGTAAACAAGCACTTACATCACTTCTTTACTCTGCTGATTTGTAAGGTTTCTACCCTGAGAAAGGGAGAGATTGATATTTCAAGAGGCATATAGAATCTGAGCACAACAGGGTTAAAAGTCCCCCCAAGCACATTTACTCACTTTGCAGGTGTGAAGTGAACTCTATTTCAGGATGGACACTGATGAGACTCTGAGACAGTGACAGGAGCACGTTGTCAATCATCCTCTCAGCCATGTCTTCCCACCACGTCACTGGCTGTGAGAGGCAACAAGGGCTGGGTGCTTGGTATCATGGAGAGGACTTCCTGCCACCTCTGGGTGGAGCCAGAGCCTGAGCCCAGACATAAGGGGATCAAGGAAGGTCTTTCAAAGGGAATTTTCATCATTCATTGCACTTCCACTTGTGGCCCAAGTTCTCACAGCACTATTCACACTGGCCAAGATGTGGGAACAACTTCGATGTCCATTAAGGAAAGGATAGATAAAGAAGGTGTGGTTTATACTGACCACAGAATACTATTCAGCCCTAAAAAAGAACTTCTGCCATGAGGTATCTAAAGCAGGTAAAATCATAGAATCAAAGAGTAGAATGGTGAAGGACTGGGGGTGGGGGGTAAAGGGAAGTTATTGATCAATAGGTATGGTTTCAGTTGAGCAAGATGAGTAGGTTCTAGAGGTCTGCTGCATAGCACTGTACCTATAGTGAACAATTCTGTCTTGTGCACTTTGAAATTTGTTAGAAGTAGTGTAGATCTCATGTTCTTACCACAATCAAATGATTTTTTTTAAGGAAGAGATTTGAGTATCACAAGCAGAACAAACTTGGGACAGTTATCCTGCCATAAGCTGGGACCTTCTAATCCTTGAGAACTAGCAAGGATTGGCACGAACACCCTTCTCATGCTTTAGCAGCTTATAGCCTTACCTAAGAATTTTACAAATCTCAGCATAAGTAACTTCTCAGAACTATCTCTGGTTCAGAGTGGAGGATAAGAGCTGAAAAGCAACAGGAATATGTGTCTCCTCTTAGTATTGCACTAAGCTATATTTGTAGTCAGTGGGAAAAAGAAAGTCAGTAATACTTACATGGCCTTTATTTTGAAATTTGATTTTTTTTCACAATTGATTTTTTTCCATTAATTTTGATTTTTTTTTTTTTTTAATTATTGCTGTCTAGGGGCACCTGGGTGGCTCAGTTGGTTGAGTGCCTGCCTTCAGCTCAGGTCATGAGCACAATCCTAGGAAATAAAAAGATTGCTATCTAACCATATTCAGTTTGGTTACTATTGAGTTTTTTGATGCCCTCTTAAATTTTGTTTCCAAAGTGAATTTGGGAGACCTGCCTCCCCTGGTCTTCCCCGTGAGTCTCCACCATGTTCTGGACTACAGCATATAAGCTATCTGAGCCTAACCCTGGACTTTGCCTTCTACTAGAGGGGAGACCTCATACAAATGATTAAGCCTCACTGTGCCTCAGTTTTCTCATCTGTAAAATGGAGATGGTATCAGCACAACAGTTTTGAGATGTAACTGAGTCAGTACGTGGGATGTAACAGAGGAGGCCCTGACACCAAATAAACACAATATTAAGTTATTATGAGAGCACATAAGTAAATATGAGCCACCATCATCCTGAGAGTGTCCCCACTTCTCACTATAGCAACAGCTGGAGTAAGCCTGGTCTGTGAAGCAAAGCCTAGAGATGTAGGGGTAAAGGGGCATGGAGACATCATACTCACCACCACCCACAGTTTAGTGCTCACCATCGGCAGACATCTATCCTGGGGGCCACATTTCCCTGCTGCTCTATCCCCTACCCTGTGCCCCCAGTGCTCAGTTTCCCAACACCCCATTGGCTTCTCCCTCTGCCCACCACCGTATATGAACCCTTCCTATCTCCCTACTCCTGCGTGGCCCACATGCTGCTCTATGTTAGAACATTTTGACCTTCTCCAGTCCCTTCTTCCAAACTGTGTTGGAAATCCTGGGGCTGGTGTGCTAAATTAAGAATACGCAGATTATGACCTGCTGGCTAAGGAGTCACAAGCTGCTGTGGGGTGGGCAGGTAGTTCCCTTGGTGTCTCACCTCCCACTTTGGGGAGGTAAAAAGCCCAGGGCCATTTTGATTGGAGGTGCAGTTTCAGTATGGTCACACAAAAGAAATAAGTCACAAGGTTTATTAGGTACAGATCCCAGGATGGGACTCAATGAACCAGGGGTGGAAGCAATTCTCTGTCCCTGGTCATGAGTGCAGGAGAAAGAGTGCAGGGTTACACCTACTATTTATAAGGTGATTGGGGCAGAGGTCACTAACTTTTTAAGGGCTAACTCTAAGTGGTTATTTGAAAAGTGCCCCCAGGAAAAACAAAGCAAAAATTGGTGGCAGTCATCCTAAATTCAAGTGCTTATCTCAATGTCCAGACTCTGAGTGTGAGCAGATTGTCATACTGTAAAATGCCTGGGCAGAAATGCAGGATGGCTGTTTCTTCCACACACAAACCAAGCATCAGGCCCACTGCACATAACCAAGCTCATGGGGGTTGACAGCAGAATAAGGGATTTCCGAGTACCATGACCTAGGGACCTACGGTTTTAAACAACATAAGAGATCAAAGAGCTGAGGAACCACGAGATATTTGGTGTGGTTGGTGTCCAGTGTTGTCACGGTAGGATTTCTCTCTGTGACATCTAGACATTGCTTTGGGACACTAAAAGTTTACAATTGTGTTGTTACTGTGGATTGCCATGACCTAATCTTGAATGTTTGTTAGGGGTATATCAGAAAGTGGAGGGAGTTTGAGGTTGTGGGGATGCTGTTACACGTGTCCACCTTATGACCAGCCTGTGACTATATGTCTGCATGTGGCACTGTATCTTCTCCTTGTGTGTTGTCTTTCGTCACTTATGGCATCGATTCTGGTGGCAGCAGGAAATTCTGAGCCGGCAGTGATAGGTAAGAGAAAGGAAATCAGTCCCTATAGACAACAATAATAAGCTCTTTTCTTGTTTCTGGACAACAGGCTCCATAGGGCAAAGACTATGTCTCTCTGGTCACCTCTGTGTCACCAGTACATAGCACAGAGCCTAATACAGAGTAGGTGTTCAGTAGGCATTTGTCGATGGGGTTATTGCTAGAGTAATTGATTGAAAGGAGAAGAGAACCTAAAGGTGGAATCTCGTAGGAGTTCCTTCCCCTGAAGCCATCCCAGGGAAAAGAAACTATAAAGAGCTATCTGCTCCTTTCAGGAGGATCCATGCTTCTCCAGGTGATGTGAGTCACAAATATAATTGGCAAAGAGAAACATGAGGCCAGGATCACATAGTAGTCAAGATCCAGGACATTTACATCTGACAGGTAGACCAGACACTTTCAAGCATCACGCCTGTGAGTCTGCCCATGTGTGTGTGTGCATACAGCTGGGTTTTGTGTTTGATAGACCTGCCAGCTATCTTGTAATATGGACTTACAGATACCTACTAAAATAAAAAGTTTTAAATTGTGACTGACAGCTTAGCAGCACTTAACCTTTTAAGAGACCTTCAGGGTCAACTGTTTACTTAACCTTCCCTACAGCTCTGTAAGAATATCAGGGCAAATAGATGGATTCCCACTTGGGAGTTAACGGAGAATTCAAGAAGGTGACTGTCCCAGGGCCACCCGATATGAAATCACAGCGCAGCCCGAAGGGATGGATTGGGTCATTGTTTTTTTGTATTTCTTTAAATTTCCTTTTCTCCTTTCTGTTCAATTGGTGGGGAAGAAGAAACTCAAATATTCCAAGCTTGCCCAAGTTTATACAGGTCCCACCACTGTCAGTGTCAGGATTCAGACTAGCATAGTCAGATGGCCTGGGTTTTCTTTCTTAAACCCCATCTCCTTCCTCACTGTTGCCTCCCTGCCCCTGTTCAATAGCCTACTCTGCCTGGAATGACCTCCATCCCCAACAGATCCACCTCCCAGATGTAAATTGAATGACTCTCCTGCAAAATGTGTCCTTTATTCTCCCAGGCCTCCACAGACGTCCTCTCTATACCCATTCACTCTCTCTTTGCTTGCACTCACTTTGCCTCTACATCTCAGTCAGCAGTTCTCTGAAGGCAAGTGCAAGGTCTTGGCCAGTTGCATGGGGCAGGTATCTGGCAGGAGGCACTGGGCAAGAAGTCAGAATACATACAGCAGAGTAAGCTGAAAATAGTAAAGGGCTGTACATACACCAGATTTGCTTATTTGTTTTTACCCTCTTATCTTCTTTTCTAAAATTGACTTAAAAATATTTATGTCTCACCAGGTGGTGGGTATTGGAGAGGGCACGGATTGCATGGAGCACTGGGTGTGGTGCAAAAACAATGAATACTGTTACGCTGAAAAATAAATTTAAAAAAAATTTATGTCTCTCGTGTTAGTTAGTTTGTTAGTTAGTTACTGTAAGGGTGTTCTTGAGAATACCAAATTCATGGATGATGTATTTGAAGGATACACTTCCACCATTCATTCATTCATCTACTTCCTCACTCAGGTGAAGAACTCCAACAGTTGTCTAGAAGCAGCATACCCAGTTGCTGGGACAACACATCCTTCGGGCCCCCAGGAGATGGGGCACATCAGAGTATCCATGACAGAGAGCTTCGGCACGGTACAGACCCTATACCGAGGGCAGTCAGGGATCCACTGAAGTGAGAATGGTGTCTGCAGTTGACCCTCCACTCCACGTAAACTCTTGTTTTCTACTGAGGTCATAGTGGGCTCTTAGTGCAGACCCAGATTTAAGATTGGGTCTTTTGGAACCACCTAGTTGTCTCTGCCTCCCCTGAGTCTTCTGCTCTAAGCAGCATAACTTTGTCAATGCACTGAAAATGCCCATGCCTCCATGCCAGTCCTCAATTCCGGGGAGCCTGCAGAACCCCACTCAGCACCTGCACACGACCCCCAGCAACATGGCCAGGTTTTCCCCCAAGCTGTCCCTCAGGGGCCAAGTCCTCTCTACACAGGGGTCCACATCAGACTTGAAAGCACAATCTAATTCCCCTATAGCTTCAAAACACCCACAGCAAAACTCATTCTGATTTGATGTTTGATTATCATTTCACATGAAAGATGGCCCTGACATGCTCAGAGGTTAGTGGGGTGGGCAACCTTCCAAAGGCAGCTGCCATGAGCCCCTCTTAACTGTGGCTTCACCTCCAGCTGGAGCAAACTTCCGCCTCTGAAGTTGGAAGCACAGGCTCTCAGGCGAGCACTTCCCACTGGTTTCAAGCATCTGCTTTTCATCTGCCTGTAGGATGGTTTCATGCTGCTGTTTATGCTTGTTGCAAGGAGGACAGCTGTTGGGCAGGAGAGCAGGAGCCTGCAGCACTTGGGAGAGGCACAAGTATGATAACAAAAAAGAGTGAGCCCCATAGCAGCAGTTCATGCATGCAGCCTGCATCTCACATGTCCATATGGTCAGTGTAGCCTGGCAATAGGATCCCTATGTTACAAGTGAGCAGGAGTGACAGATTTTTTATGTGGTTAGTTTAACGTTGCTCAGTAGTTAGCAGTAGAAGAAGAATTATGGTACAGGATGGGTGTGTGTGTGTGTATGCGTGTGACAGAGACAGAGACAAAAATTTTAGTCCAGCATCCTGCCCAGCAGCCATGCCCCAAATAACCACCCTGGCAGAGATTCCAGAGCCAGAAGCTTCCTCATTCCTCAGGGCCTCACAAGTTAGATTCCAGGGTTGTTGATGTTAAGGGCTGAAGAGAAAGAGTCCATTCAGCTTTAGGTAGGAGGTCATGTGGGGTAATGAAACAGAACCAGACTTTAGAAACTGGACAGTTCTAGAGTCGGATCTCAGCTCTTCCACTTCACATGTGACATTGAAGAAAAACTTAAGAGAGGATAGTGTCCTTCGGGGGGGGGGGGGGGGGGGGAAGATCTGGAAAGTGCCCAGAGTAGCGCAATCCAGCAGGACTTTCTGCAGTGCTGAAAATAACCCAAATCGGGACTAACCAATATGGTGGCCATTCGCCCCACGTGGATGTCAAGAACTTAAATGTGTTTAGGGCAACTGAAGAACTGAAGTTTTATTTTTTATTTGCAATGAAGTATAAATTAAGTAGCCACGAGACCATGTGGTTGCTATATGGGGTAGTACAGAAATAGAAGCTACAAATTCATGAGCTCACGTGTTCTCCGTGACAACTTTGTGAGTTACGTGGTGCAGGAAGTCTGTTCTCATTTTATTGACAAGGAAATTGAGTGTCAAAGAGATCCCACTAGGACCTCATGCGGGCATCTCACGCTGTTAGCTGGCTCCTGATTTAGGGAGCTATTGGCAGCCCCCTCCCACTCAGTCCAGCAGAGCACAGGCAAGCCCGAAGGCCAGTCAGGGATTGCCTGGGCAGAGAAAGCACTTTGCACAATGAGTCAAAGCCACTGACAAAATATTATTCGATGTGTCAGTGTTAAGGCATTCTGTCTAAACCATTTCCCATCACCAACGGGAGAGGACTGGCTGGGTAGGACGCCCAGACTTGTTCAATCAATCTCGTGGAGGCTCTCTCAGCATGGCCAGAATGAGCTTTGCACTGGTCAGAAACATCTCCAGCTCACCATATCAAAAGCAGTTTTGAAATTCCCTCAATACAATGGGTTTGGGCCCTGAAATACACCAGCATGTCTGGGGATGGGCAAGGCATCTATTGTGGGGGGAATTGTGTGTCCCCACCACCCACCACCCACCAAAATCACATGCTGGAGTCTTAACCCCCAGCACCTTAGAAAGGCACTGTGTTTGGAGAAAAGGACTTTGAAAAATTAACGAAGGTAAAGATGAGGCCATTAGGGTGAGCCCTGACCCATGATGACGGATGTCCTTTAAAAAGGGGGAAATAAAAAAAAAATAAAAAAAAAAAATAAAAAGGGGGAAATAAGGACATAGATGCACAGAGGCACAACCATGAGAAGACACAGGGAGTTGAAGATGGCCATCTGCCAGCCAGGGAGGGAGAACTCAGGGAAGGAATCCTGCCCACACCCTGACCTCAGAAATCCTAGCATCTAAAGCTGTAAGAAAATAAATTTCTGCTGTTTAAGCCATGTGCTCTGCAGGTGTGTGTTACAGCAGCCCCAGCAAACTAATACAATTATTTATTTCTATTTGATAAATCTTCCCAGATAATTCTAGCAAGCAGCACAGGTAAAGAATCCCAACTTCAATTCACTAAAGAATGACAGTTGTTAACAACACCAATGTCAACAACAAGGACGACGATAATAAATTAAAATATTATAGCTTTTCACAGGGAATATGCCACATTCACATACATTTTCACCAAGTTATTGTGAGGACAATTCATTCTTCCCACTCTACAGATAAGTGACTAGAGCCTCGAAGGAGAGTTTGTTCAAATTCACAGAGTCCCTAATTAATGAAGCCAGGTCACATACCCTAGGTCCTGGACTTCTCAATCAGATTAGCTGTTTTTCACCAAAACCACCTCTGAGCAGGGTGGCTGGTGAGTCCCGATTTGCCCAAGACAGTCCAAGTTCACACTGTTTCCCCAGAGCCATTAGGAATGGAGTTCCTCCTTCAAAAGCTTCTGGGTTTTGCGATTTATAACATGGTCACCTAACAGATAAGCCATAACTGAGAGGTTACACATCTTCAGGAGGGCACAGCAGCTATCTGCATGGAAAGGGAATGCCCTCATGCAATTGGTGGTCCCATGGGCTCAGCTAGTGGTATGGACACAGGCTGGACGACAAGTGCAGTATGAAGAACGAGGTGGGCTTGAGTGCTTAATGAAGGACACTGGTGCTTTTCTGTGACCTGCCGCGGGTTTACAGACAGCCCTGAGCTCCCTCCAGCTTTAATTCTCTGGTTAATTTGATAAGTGCTCAGTGTGTTTAAGGAGCTGTGGGCAGGAGTCGGCAGTAAAAGAAGAATGATTCCCATGGTGTGGGGTCTTCTCAAGAGGTGGGACATACGTGTAATTCTGATATTCTGCTCCACACATCTGGACTATGTGTTGCTGGTTTATCACAGTAACAAGCAAACCTCAGAAAGGTCAGTTTCTTCAGGCAGGAAGGTTTATTGTTTTGTTCACACACAGTTTGCTGTGAGTCGGGCAGTTCCCCTGGACGGATCCTTTCATGCAGTGGTGCAGAGATGCAGGCTGGCATCTGAGCTGTGCCACCTGGAGCAGATGTCCAAGGCCAGAGGAGAGAGAGCTAGGCAGTGATGATTCTGCTCACACACCGTTGTCCAGAACAGTTGTACCCCCCCACACCCTGGCTGCAAGGTTACCCTCAACATGCCTGCCTTTCAAAATACTGTCCAAGGGGCACCTGGGTGGCTCAGGTCGTGATCCCAGGGTTCTGGGACCGAGCCCCCCATCAGGCTCCCTATTCGGTAGTAAGACTGCTTTTCCCACTCCCCCTGCTTGTGTTCCTGCCCGCGCTCGCTCTCTCTCTCTCTCTCTCTGTCAAATAAATAAATAAATAAAATCTTTAAAAAATAAAATAAAATACCATCCCAGTCCAGCACTTCAGCCTCATGGCCAGCAACCCCCTGCCTGCCCTCCTAAGTTCCAGACTCACTCCCAGTACATGAAAGGGAAGATGCCTCCATGACCTGCCATGCAGCTGTCCCCTCCCAGAACACTTCCTCCCCTCTGCCCAGCACCACTTAAGCCCTAAGGTCTGTGCATGTGGTATCCAGTTGTATGAGCTTCCTAGGGCTGCTATAACAAATTATCACAAATTCAGATGGTTTCAAGCAGCGGAAATTTATTCTCTTGTGGTTCTAGAGGACAGAAGTCTGAAATCAAGGCTCTTGGAAGGAAAACCCTCTCTTTCCTAACTTCTGGTGGTTGCTAGTGGTTCTCAATCTTCCTTGGCTTGCCACTCCTTTACTCCCATTTCTGCCCCCCATCCTCATGTGGCTTTCTGCCTCTGTGTCTGTGTCTTCACGTGCTATTCTCCTCTGTGTGTGTGTGTCTCTCTGTGTGTCTCTTTTCTGCTTATCAACACACACCACTCCTATTGGATTTAGGGTCCACCCTACCCCATTATGACCTTTTAAAAGTTTCATTATAACTTCAAAGACACTATTTCCAAACAAGGGCATATTCACAGCTACCAGGGCTTAGGACTTCAATGTATGGCGTGGTTTGTTTGTTTGTTTGTTTGTTTTTAAGATTTTTATTTACTTATTGGACACAAAGAGAGACAGAGAGAGAGCAAGCAAGCAGGGGGGCAGCAGGCAGAAGGAGAAGCCAGCTCCCTGCTGAGCAAGGAAACCTATGCAGGACTTGATCCCATGACCCTGGGATCATGACCTGAGCTGAAGGAAGACACTTAACCAACTCAGCCACCCAGCCGTCCCTCAATGTTCACTTTTGGAGGACACAAGGCAACTTGTTTGGCTGCTGAGAAGTCTCCCCAAGCACCCATGAGCTAAATTGCTGTTCCACCTCTGCGTTCTCATGGATCACATGCCACATACCTTAGTATGGCATTGGTGCCAGTGTGGAAGGCAGTGGTTTGCACACCTCCCTGTAGTGGGAGGGACAATGCCTTCTGAGTCCTGTGTCTTCTGGCAGCAACTTCCAATGCCTGACTCTGTACAGAGCAGTCTGGTCTAGAAGAACACTGACTTTCTAGAGAGGTGTTAATTTTAACTCCAATTCTGCCACCTGCTAGCTCTGTGATTTGGGGTAAGGTATTTAACCTACAAGATTTTCAGTTTCTTCATCTTTAAAATGGGAATAATAACCCAACCAAACCAGCATAAGACACAAAAAGAATTTATTCTCTTGAAGACTATCCAGCCCGATAGCACATTCTATCAAAATTCCTTCCAGCAGTTATGTTCTCAGATCTTTCCTCGTCTCTAATGACTTTCACTAATCTGAATGAACCTGAAGGGAAAAGTCAAATTGTTCTCCTGAGCTCTGCACCAGAAGGAAGCAAAAAAAATCTTCAGAAGGCTGAACAGTGACAGGTGTTTCAAAAAGCCAGAGTTTGATTGGGAAAGCTGGAAACACAAAGATGTCTCTGAGAAGCAGTAGGGCAACCAAGGTACTTAAATTAATTAGTGTTAAAAATGCACAGTCTTTTGGAGAGCAGCTTAAGCCCAGTAGGCACCATCCAGGCTGCAGAGATATATTCTCTCCCATTAGATCAAACATGGGGAGGTGGAAGGCATGAAGCTTGAGGAAATGACAGGCAAATGCAGTAAATAGAACTAATTAACTTCAGCTTCATTCCCCAGGTTGCAAAGTGTGGAGCACACATAGCAAGCCAGCAGGGAAGCTGCGGGGTCTCTGGGCTCGCCTGTGACAGGGCATAACTTGTAAGATGCCTCCCAAAGTGAAAGCCCAAGTGTTCCCTTTGGTCTGAAACTTCCTGAGGGCTACTTTTTCAGGGCAAATATTCAGGCTTCTTCCCTCTGTCTCTCCTCAGTGTCCCTTCTTGTCTCAGAGACCTTCCCTGCGGACCCCAGAAAACTATCCTCCTTCCATGAGCTCTGGCACCTTCAAGAAACAAGTGGTGGCCAGGGTCAGGGAATACCATGCAAGGATTCAGGACAGGGAATAGGGTCACAACTGTCAGTCTGAACCCAGCTGACCTGTGTGATTTTGTAAGGGTACTTTCTCCCTTCCCGCCCACCCCATGATGTATTTTCCTTGTCTATAAGATGGGAGTCCTAGTTCTAACCTCACTGGTGGTCCTAAAGACTAATGGGAATATGTAAACACAGAGCTCTCATCATCATGAGACAGAACACCCAACGGTTTTTTTACTCTGTTCCATTACGACCAACCTCGTGGGGCAGACACAGGGAGCAAATGAAATAGTGTATGTGACATCACACAGCAAGGCCTCTTACCTCTCACACTGGGAATGCCCATCCTATCGGCACCATCCATGTGGGTGGGTTCTGTCTGCTTCTTGCACTGTCATCGTTCAGCCCAGTGACATCCCTGCCATTGGGAAGGGTGTGGAGTGGTTATAAAAGTTCAGAGTAGAAAGCAGCACTCCTAGTCTTCAGTGAACTTGCAGGCACCCAAGAGGGTATCGTGGTCCAGGGGGAAGAGCTCCAGTTGTAGGGTCAGATGCTCCCGGCTTGGGCATACCACCCCCACCAAGCTGCTCATCTCATGTTTCTCCCCTGGAAACCTGTTACACGGGGAGTAAGAGTCAAATGAAAGAGTGTGGGTGACAGGTCACAGATCACCTGGCCCATAGTACGTCTTCAGGAAAGGCTGGGTTCCATCAGATCCCAGGTAAGCCCCAACCCCATAGCGAAGACAGTGAAGATGGTAACAATAGTGAACAGCCCAAAGACCCCACTCTCAACCTGAGGACCTGCGGGCCTCAATAACATGTAACAAAGCCTCAGTTCTAGAAACGGAGTTCCAGATTTCTGTTGGGAGTTGCCTGGCCAAATTTGTTTCTTTGAGCCTAAGTTTAAGGTATTTAAAAAATACTATTCAGTTTCATGATATGTGATAAGTGCAAAAGTGGCAAGAGTGTGGGAAGTGGTAGAAATAATGAAGAATTTTTACATGAAAAGTGAATAAAAATCATGTCCCATGGTTCATATGGCATGACTTTTTTAATACTAAGAACATTCTGGAATACAAGCAGTGAGTATGTTTTGTTTGAAAAGTGTGACCAACATGCACCAGCAGCAGTTACCAAGACACGAGGAAAGCGATCGTGGGACCCTGGGCTAGACTCAGAGAGCTGCGTGATAACGTGGCGGAGGAAGCAGATATCCCACAAATAGTCACAGGAAGGTCAGACATTCTGGATGGAAGTTGTATGTGTAATATGTGTGAAGTGCTGTGCAGATTGCCAGCACAAAATCAGAAGTCCCCTACTTCCTCTTTGGTGTTCCTTCATACGCAGGCCCCAGGAGAGCTGGGCATGTCGTCCACAAACCCTTCATGGACCGGGAGACAGGCAAAGGTGAAGCGGGGTGTGGCAGAGGTCCACTGGAGAGCAGTGAGCAAATGCAAGAGGTACTTTGGAGGGAAAGTCTCTAAGATCGGGTAACAGATAGTAGCAGATGACTCCTGGACTCCTCTACTGCACAACCAACCGGGTGAGAGAAGGTGCCATTTACAGAACCAAAGAAGCCTGCAGAGATGGGCATTTGAAAGATATGACTTATATATTGGGTATTTTAATCGTTAGATGCCTGTCAAGCATCCAGTAGGAAACATCAGATGACCAACCCCTTCAAGAACTATTCATGCATTCGGCTATATCTAATATTGCAACTCAGGCTGTGAATTAGGTGCCCACACGCTGAGTGAGCCCTCGACTCAGTGAAAGAGGCTAAGGGCTCCAACAAAAAGGCCTCAGAAGCAGACACATTTGAATCCCCACTCCATTGTCCATTAGCTGTGCGACATCTGAAGGACAATTGGGAAAATCCTTTGGCTTTTTGAGCTTCACTAAAAAGCAGAAATTATTCCTCTGTTACAGAGTGGCTTCGAGAATGAAAAGAGATCGAAAACTTTCTAATTGCTGGACGTCATTGAATGAATTCCTCTTCTGCTTCATTTCCCTCTTTCTCCTCTTTCGCCCCATTACTTGGTGATGAGGCTGAAGGGAATTAATATTAATGTGTAATTAAAGATCATTGAAATAGTTATGTAATGTTGAAGGGTTTCGGGTTTTTTGTTTTTGTTTTTGTTTTTATTTATTTTTGCTTTACCCCAAGTTCCTGACTATTTCATACTGATAGACCAATCAATAAATTGGTAGATACAGACACACAGAGAGAGGGAGATGATGGATAGATAGCAATAGATGGGATCTATCCATATAGATCTATCTATTTAGATACAGATACATAAACAAAAGGGACACAAACCAAGTGTTCTTATCTTACTGTCAGACAACATGGTGATCAAAAAGTTTCTACTTCCCTATAATTGTGATTATTCCTCTCTGGCCATTTCATTTCCTATTCCTCCATCTGAGCACCTGCCCCAGTGGGGATGTCTGTCTCCCCTCCACCTGCCTCTAGTTTCCAGCCTCTGCTTTACCCTCTGCTGCCTGTCTAACCACAGAACACAATTAAATGACTTCCCATTGAAATCAGCTAGAGCGCTCGGCCTTTGTGTGAGAGGATGCCTACCTCAGGCAGCTTGAGAATGCGTTTCCATCAATGTGTTCTGGGCAGGGATCCCTCAGACAGTTTTTATATCCTGCAGGTTCATCAGGAGCTGACCTCATCATGTTGACCCCAAGACAACCAGACACCAGGAGGAGCGGGAGGGAAGTGAATGGAAGGCCAGGAGAGAAGGCTTTCATTATGCCATGATGGGGAGTGACAGTGGATCAGCAAATGCTGATTCCCTAAAGTAGCTCTGGCATTTGATGCGATACAGTAGAGGATAGGGGATATCTTTTCTTGAGCTTCTCCTCTGTACTTTCTGTAATACCTTTATTACAACCCTTATTCACTTGCCCCTCCATTCATTCATTCACTCAGCAAATGCGCCTAGAGTTACTTATACATGGAGATAAACATCACCCTCCATCCTCTTGCCTGTTTAAGGGGCTGTCCATGATACCATACATAGGACAATAGTGCCTGCCTGGCTTGCAGTAGGTACCCTATAAACAATAAGTTACTGGTGTAATTGCCAAAGAAAAGTGTGAATTTGTGATTGAATGAAAGGATGGACAGATTAAACAATGAATGAGAAAGAAGGATGCTCAGTCCAACCTATGACATCATGGATTGTGTGGGTGGGAAATGGGAATGAGGCATGCTGGTGAAAGAAAGATAAACATTCCCACTCCCACTGTGTTGCTATAATTAGTTTTATTGGCTCCTCCCTTCCTCAAGTTCACAGTCTATTTGGAGAGAGAGTGTCTCCATAATTTCTGAATCTGAAACCCATAGCACAGGGCTCAGCATAGAGCAAGAAGAAAGTCAGGGCAGCACTGAGGTAGGGGCAGGATGGATTCCAGCTCCACCACTACTACCTGCAAGAGCTCGAGCCTCCCGGAGCCCTGGGATCTCCACCGTGTTCCTATGTAAATGATGGTCATGAAGGCCTCTCCCTGCTTCTCTCTCGGAGTGGACACAGAGTCCAAATAGACAAATATGCATCATACTAAGTTGTCAACCACCAAGCAAACTTGTTCAGAGGAAGTTGTTCCTTATTCTGTCAGCAGACAGAAGTAAAATGAATACGAAGCAAACCACATCCAACGCTGATGCAGTGTTGAATCGGCATCCACAAGGCTGAGGAATTTTCACAGAAAATAACCCAACTCCTGGAGTGAGACGGTAGTGAGACTATTCCAGTGTGTCCCTTAATTATTGTGAGTCTTTCCCATTTGGGACCCCCAACCCTCGGAGGTCTTCCAGTTCAGTGCTTCTCAGACACTTTGCATGGACTGGGGATCACTGACAGCATCAAAAGCACAGGGAGGAGTTTTTCTATTTTCAAATATTTTATTAAATATTTCTGAGGCATTGAAAAAACTGAGTTCCCGGGTCTCCCTTGTGCAGGCTCTCATTCTGAATTCTTGAGATAGACTATGACTATCTGTTTATACAAGACCTTCCCAGTGGGCAGCCAGGGCTGAGGACCACCGACCCACTCACCACCATGTTCCTCATCCTTTTCTGCTCTACAGCTTGGAAGATGTTGCCTCAAACCTACTTGGGCTTGAGAGACACTGACTTGGGGTGGGGGCGAGGGGTGTCCTCATAGATAAAGGGGAAAACTGCCTGAGTTGGCTGCAAGTCCAAACCTTGATTTGAGGTTTTCTAGACCCAAGTGTCCCCTCTCATGACTTTGAGAGATGGCAGCGCTTCCTCTCTCCTGCTGGGTCTGTGCCTACTTCCAGTTCCTGGTACAGGTGAAACAGCAGGGGGCCTCCCAAGTGAACACTCTGTTGCTCTGTGCCTTGGATCTCAGATTGCCAGTATGTACTGAAAAGGTGAACCCAGTATGTCTCAGGACATACTGGGAATCTGAGATCCAAGGCACAGAGTTGTTGTCTCCACTGAAGAATGAGGAGACAGGGGTCAAGAACACACAGTTTGTCCCAAAGAGCTGGGAACTGGGTCCATCTTCACCTGCCTCCAAAACCCCTCTGCCCCTCAGGGGTTCACCCACAGCTCTACTCTGCAATGTCCAAGGCATCTTTCTGTAGGTTGTCCTATCCTATGAGCAACTGAGAAACAGACCCTGCCTTTTCAGAAACTTAATATGAAATCAGAGAGAAGGGAAAATAGTGAATCATCTCACAAATCAATATTTGGACATGAGAAGTCCAAGGGTAACTTATAAGTAGTGGAGAAATGAGAAATCGTGAGAGCCAGCTCTCTGGAAGAACAATGGCACAAAGCTGTCCCTATGATGCAGGTAAAGAAACTGAGGCACAGGGGTCAAGCGACTGCTCAAGAAATACATAAGCAGTGAGTAGCTGAACTAAGATTCAAGCCCAGACATGTCATTAAGGTATAAATCTGTAACTATGAAGTCAGGAAATTGCTGAAATACAGTATAAGAGCCATATTATGAAATGTTATGCAGCCATCAAATATGATTTCATGGAGGTATATTATGCACATATTTTTTACCAAAGAAAAAATTTTTACTTGTGTGTGTTATAAGCCAGAATATGTCAAGATCTGTATTGTATGATTTTTATTTTCTTATTTTTCCTTGTATTTTTTTCTCAATTTTCTACAATGTCCATGAATTATTTTTTTTAAGACTTTATTTATTTATTTGCAAGAGAGAGAGCATGGGAAGGGGGAGCAGCAGAGAGAGAGAGGGAGAAGCAGACTACTGAATAGGGGGCCCAATGCAGGACTCAATCCTAGGACCCCAGGATCATGATCTGAGCCTAAGGCAGACGCTTAATCAACTGAGCCAACCAGGCGTCCCCATGCATTATTTTTGTAATTAAAATGTTACATAAATAAAAACCTAAGAACCAAATTTTTAAAAAAGGAAAGGAAAGAGGGAAGAATGAGGGGCTGATGCTCCAGTTTTTGAAGAAAAAAAAAAAGAACTTCATGTGAATAAACTCAAGGCCACTCAAGAGAATCAGTGGAACTAAAGACAGGCTGATGCTAGTCAGTGAAGCAGAAACAAGAGCAAAAAGGAGAGAATGAGAAACAGAAGGGTGGAAGCAGAAGCAGGAGCTTGCTATTCAAATTCTATTCTTCTTAGAGATAAAAATCATCACCATCATTGTCAGGCCATTGCCCTCAAAGAAATCTTCACTTCATGGATGTAGAATTTGAGGTCTGGAGCTCTAAGGCAACTTCCCCCAGACTTAGAAGGGAATGAGCAGAGCTGGCCCCAAAGACCACAGTGGAAAGGCATGCTCTCTGGGCAAAAAATCCTGTCTGTGAGGCTGGTGCCACCACCTTCTAGCTGGACCGGACAGACAAATCAAGGATGAGAATAACCAATCCAGTGCCCAAAGATCTCCACAAAGCATCAAATAAATGAGCAGCTGAAATTATGTGCCTAGTACAGAGCAGGTCACAAGTGTGGCTTCTTTTCCTAGTCTAGATGACTCCTTCCGCCTTCCAGACAGGAAACCTCCCCCAAACCATGTTAGTCCTCAGCTATGTCAGTGGAAGTCTGACCAGTCATACAATGAAAGAAGGCTTGGTTTGGGTGCCTCTCTGTCTCTGTCTGGCTTGGTTTGGGTGCCTCTCTGTCTCTGTCTATCTCTTGTCTGTCCCCCCAGTCTGGCTGTCTCTCTCATCTCTGCCTCTCTCTCTGCCTCCATCCCTCTCTCTGTCACAGAAGCACAGGCCCCCATACATGCTCTCTTAGTCCAATAAATGCCTGGCATTCTTCATTTCCAAAGTTCATAAATGATTTCACTGGATCTAAAAGAAATGATCAACTGGGAAGACGGAATGGGCCCAGAAGAGCCAAGCTTAGTATAGAAGCAGTGAGAAAAGCAAACACAAATTGTTCAAATTAACTTGCGGCTATGTCAGCCTGTCATGTTTGCCTCCAGGCTCCCCCTTTAAACACAGAATGCCTCCCCTTTAGGGCGGGGCACGGCCATGCTTTCAACTACATCAGCTAATGTTTCCCTGTAACAGCAAATCTCAAATCCTGTCAGACATCTCCAGGGCTGGGTTGACTGGTTTGTTCAAAGACTTGCATGGCTTTATGGCTCCATATGCAGGAGATCTTCATGTCAAAGGCATCTTGGAGCCACGTTCTTGGTGTGTCTGGGATTTGGGGGCTGGAAGCTCATTCACATTCACAATATTATGATGGCTATTATCCTCCTGCCCAGGAAAACTACTGCAATTCATTCTACTTGGAAACCACCAAGAAAGACATTGCAGTCTTTGTTCTATAATCAGTGGAGTTGAACAAAGGAGTATTTGAGACCTGCCTGGATTCACCACCAGCTGGGTTGGACATATGGGGCTGGTCACTCTCCCTCCGTAGAGTAGTTCCCTCAGCCCACACAAGGAGGTTGGATAGAGTCACCATTTCCCAAAGTGTGTTCCTCCAAGCACCAATCACCAAGATTCTTCAGACAAATAAAATGGGTTGTTTCTTAACCAAGTAATATGGGAAGGAGGAGAAACCCTCTCTCTTGCTTATTAGCATGTGAAAGTTACTAAGAAGTCCTGCTGGAATGATGCTATGTTTACTATCCAATGGGCTAAACCAAACAACTGGACATTAGGTTGCCTCTCCTTGTGCAAAATCTTTTAACGTGTCTTGATATTAGGGTCCAGCATTACACATTAGTGCTTTCCTGTTTCAGCATTGACTGATGTCCCTCCAACTCTAATATCCTAAACTGTTTGAATGATATAAATCTAAATTATGCAAGCCAGTTACTTCTCTACCTATGGGTGAGGAGGAAAGAAGGAAACCCAAAATGTTGGGCTGCTCCATTAGCTGGGACATGCACAACTCCACATTTTAATTTAAACACGTATTGCTCAGTGTGACATCTAACCTGTTTCTTCCCCTCTTCCTGTATACCTTGTTACACTGTAAATCTGGACATCAGCATCCTGACTGGGGGTCCCACGTGGGCTCACGGTCCCCTCCGGTGACAGCTTCAGCTCCATGTCAAAGCATTCTGTGCTGAGTTGGAATTGCTTGTTCTCTTGGCCATTTCCACTACTAAATTCAGAGTCTCTAGAAGTCACAGCACCAAGTTTGTAAGTATTGTATCACTATGTGCCTGACACTTAGAAATAATGTCCAAAATCAGTTGAGTGCTTAAAATATGTGAGGCGCCATCTTATTTAGTCCTTTCAAGTATCCAGTGAAGTAAATACTGGTACCACCTTTGATGCACAGACGAGCAACCCGGGGCTCAGAAATGTGTACTGACCTTTCCTAAGTCCACACAGCTATGAGGTTTGAGGCTAGAATTTAAACCCAGGCTATCAGACCCTGAAACTCTTGCTCTCGCCACCATATTCTGCTGCCCAGAGGCACTGATGAGATGTTTGACAAATATGTATTGAAAGGAGAAAAGCACAAAAGTTTTTTCAAGGAACTTTCTATAAGGGGGTACTTTCTGATTCTGCACCCTTTGTATCTTGGGGTTAATAATCTGTTAACCCTCTCCAACCCAGAAATTAATCCCTAAAACCCATAGAGGGACTTGTTAAGTCAGGGGCTCATTAAACCAACTAATGTGTTACTTGAGTTTAGGAGGATCCATTCTGGATTCTCTGGAATGAGAATTGTATGTAGTATATATCTTTTAAATAACTCATTATCTTTATTTACTACATATCTTTTAAATATTTTAACAACTCTGTTAAGGTGTAGGATACATAATAAAAATCATTGAATTGTACTTTTAAAATAGATGAATGTCATAGAAGAGATTTGTTATGTATTTGTACTGAGGCTCCCTCCATCAAACCATGACAAGGGTTTGGGGGTTCTTTGGGGGGGGGTTGTTTGTTTGATTACGTTATGTTAGTCACCATACAGTACATCATTAGTTTTTGATGCAGTGTTCCAAGATTCATTGTTTGCATAAAACACCCAGAGATCCATATAATATATGCCCTCATTAATACCCATCACCAGGTCACCCCATCCACCCATCTCTTCCCCCCGAAACTCTGCTTGTTTTCCTTAGTCCATAGTCTCTCGTGGTTTGACTCCCCCTCTGATTTCCCCCCCTTCATTTTTCCCTTCTTTCTCCTAATGTGCTCCATGTTATTCCTTATGCTCCACAAGTAAGTGAAACCATATGATAGATGACTTTCTCTGGCTTGACTTATTTCACTCTGCATGTTCTCCTCAGATCCCCTCCATGTTGATGTAAAAGTTGGGTATTCATCCTTTCTGATGGAGGCATAATACTCCATAGTATTTACGGACCATATCTTCTTTATCCATTTGTCTGCTGAAGGGCATCTCGGCTCTTTCCCCAGTTTGGCAACTGTGGCCATTGCTGCTATGAACATTGGGGTACATATGGCCCTTCGTTTCACTACATCTGTATCTTTGGGGTAAATACCCAGTAGAGCAATCACTGGGTCATAGGAAAGCTCTATTTTTAACTTTTTGAGGAACCTCCACACTGTTTTCCAAAGTGGCTGCACCAACTTGCATTCCCACCAACAGTGTAAGAGGGTTCCCCTTTCTCCACATCCTCTCCAACACTTGTTGTTCCTCGCCTTGCATAACAAGGGTTTTGATACCAAAGTCATGTTCTTTCTCAATAAAGAACCAGCAGTGTGGTGGAGACATCTTTGCTGTGGTGTGAGGCCCATTTCTGCCCCACACTTTTTTGACTGAGGATTATATAAGAAGACCCTCTTCATGGAGTCATGGCCCTCACACCTGTTACAGTTATCTCTGAGCTGTCATAGCCAGTCACATCTAGTGAATTGTGAGCTCTCAGAGGAGGACAGGAGGAACCCAAGAATGAACAAAATAACATAAATGTCTAGAGAAGGGGCTTAAAATCCTGTGACCCAAGTTTGCTTTCCAGCATTATCACTTTTGCACTGGGTGACTATGAACATCAACTTTCTGGGATGAGCTGGATTCCAGGCTGGCTCTGTGCCTAACAATCTATATGGCATTTTCCAAATAAAGGGGTAGCACTCACAGACATTTAAGTATTTTCTACTCCTGGAAATCTTTTCAGTGCCTAAAATGTCAGGACTCAAATTTCCAAGGAAAACCTTTTCTCTTCTTTCTTTCTTTCTTTTCTTTCTTTTTTTTTTTTTTTTTTTTTTTTTTTTTTTTTTTTTTTTTTTTTTTTGGTCTAGCCTCTAAGCAACTATTGTTCCCAAACCACTTGCTTTTATGATCTAGACTGCAAATACCAAGTCCTGTTTTGCCAAGACGAAAGAGTGATTGGAGAACCATTTAACAGTGTACATTTTCTCAGCATCTCAATCACAGAAATACCTGAGATAAACGGCTCAGTGCTGATCCGCTGTGAAAATTTGTGCGGTGTTCAATTACCCTTACAATTGTTCTTCTCTTACCTGTGGAGGCCCAATGTTAAGTCAGGGGACAATGGGCTGCCATTGGGATTTTTTTTTTTTCCTGCACACAAAAGAAGTTCACAGAGAAGTCAGGGACCCCAGGCCCCACCTGGAAAATGAGCCGTCCTTTGCTTTTCAAAACGTGCATCATCCTTTCCTTGACATTTTGTTTTTAATATCTTCCTGGAGAGGACAGAATAATAACAGTGAATCTGACATTGGCTTATGGCATCTGAGGATAGAATTAATTCAAGGGTTAGATATTCCAGTGGCTAACATTTGTGGGTCTTCAGACATGTGGCGCATTTCTGGCGGCAGCTTGTCCTGGCAAGGATTATGCCTTCGACTCAATAGACCCTAAAATGGAAAGGCCCAGTGACACTTTCTCATGTTAGGTTATAGACTTATTCATCCAGTCCTTATTCCACAAATGCTTTATAAATATCAATTATCTGTCAGTAACACTGTTTGGGGCTAGGAATTCGGAGCCACACAAGATAGGTCCCTGCCTCAGAATCTCCCTGCTTGGAGATGTGTTGCTATTATTCTGACCTCCCCAGGATGTTTCTATCCTGTCTCAAGGGACAGACAGGCAAGCAAGCCGGTAGTTCCAGCACACTATGGTCAACATGATGAGAGCTGTAGGCGCAGAGCACCATGGGAGCCTGGCGATGGGCCATCTAACAGGTGGGGTGGGCAGGACATGTTCAAGGAGGCTGAAGGGGATCTTGGTTTTCAAAGGTGAGTAAGAGTGCTGGCTGACGAAGTGTGGGGGAGCAGGAGAAACTCCATGGTTATACCTACTACACACAGGGGCTAGTGACTTTATGGGAAAATGCAAGGGGGCAAACATGAAGGATCGAGAGGGTCCAGCTGAGGAGCTCCAGATATAATCAATGACAGTTCTTTGACAGTTAAGTCAGCGCCTGAGGGAGGAGACTTTATGAGAGGCGTTAACCTAGACACTCCAGGTACCAAAAACTCGCTGAAAAGGATAAAGCAATTGGTCCCCCCAAAGAGACACAGATTCCTAGTAAAACAGTGCATCTCAGAAACAGAGGTTATCTCTGGCTATTGCCTGGCTGTAGGGCTTGGGTACGTGGCCCTCTGTTTCTGGACTTCACGTCTCTTCTTTGCATGAGGAGCTGTGAGCTCTAAGGTTCTGAGACGAGGGGGGTGGTATAAGAAAAGGGGGGTGCTTGCTCAGTGCTCATTCTGTATCCCGACACACAGCATCTCCCACTCACATGTGACGACCAAGGGGGAAGGAGTATCCAGGCCACAGATTTCTCACATTCTCATGTAAGAAGAAAATCAGGGATTGTTGTTTAGGCACCCCCCCACCCCCGCTTCTTGTACCATTTAGTATCCATGAATGACTATTAGGATGGGGTCTTCTGGAAAGAATCCTGGGCTTTAGCCCAAATAGAAATAAGTTAGGTTGGCAGCTCCCACTTACGGGGCTCAACCTCCCTGGGGTCCCCATGTATGGTATTCAACCCCCTTAGCCTCCGTTTCTTTATCTCCAAAATGGGGGAAAGAACACCAGTAGTCTGAGATTTCCTGAGACCCTACATGTGAAGCACACAGCACGCTGCTGCATTTAAACACTTTTCTATTTGTTTGTGTTTTGATGTTCGTTTTTTGAGGGTCATGGAAATCTATTCCAACCCATTCATAATGCTGAACATCCTCTGCCTTTTTCTATTTCCTTTTCTTTTTTTCCTTTTTTTTTTTTTTTAAATCCTGGTCACAGTCTACTCCCAAACCACCCCCCTCACACACACACACACCTGTGTTTCCTACAGAAATAAATCCTTTCTGTTTCCTACAGAAATAAAGCTAATTCTAACAACCAATTACTGAGGTCATTGTCACAGAGAGCGGCCGAGGTGCTCTGAGAAGGTGCTCTGTTTCCTCGTAACATTTAATTTTATTTCCGACAAGGTATTGACCTCACTGTTTTTACCCAAACACAGTCTCAAAGACTCCATCTGTCTGCTACTGATGTCTCTTCCCAGTCTGCTAGGGACAGCTCAGGAGTATGGCCAGTTTAAAAACACAACGTTCCTAAAACCAGAGCCAGTTTATTTTCCTAACACATGATTAGTGTGTTTGGTTCTAATTTAGCGTGAAAAGCCTCCAGCAATCACTCCCGGGGAGAGCTGGGTGGTGGTTAAGTGAATGGCGGCGTTTGGTCCACAGGTGCGGGCCCACCTGCAGGCACTGTTCTGGGGGAAGGACAAATCCCTTCTGGAAGTTCAGCCCAGCTGAGTTCAGGGGACCTAGAACATAGATAGAGCTCTTTGTTGCTGTTCTGTGGACAAGGACATCACAGCCTAGGGCATTCACTGATGAGGGATCAAAGCTGAAGGATACTGCCAATATGTGATTTTCTCCTGAACCTTCTTCTATGTAAACTTATTCAGTCATATGTTACATTTCATCCATTTCAAGCATATGATTCAATTTTCTTTAGTAAGTTTAGCAACTTGTGTAACTATCACCATATGTCAGCTTTAGAACATTTAGAACATCTCAATTAGATGTCTCGCCCTCTTTCACTGTGATTCCCAGTCCCTAGCTCCCACCCTCTGCTCCAGGAAACCACTAATCTACTCTCTTTGGGGCTAGATGGTCTTTACTGGGTTTGTCCAACGGTATACTAGGTGGACTCCTGTGCCCAGCTTCTTCTACTTCACATATTTTTGAAGTTTGTCCAAGTTGTGGCATTTGTAATGGTTCACTCCTTTTTATTGCTAAATAGTATCCCATTGCATGAATGATACCACATGCCATCTGTCCACTGACCCAGCAGTGGGCACCGAGGTTGTTCTCCATTCTGGATGCTAAGGAAGAATGCTGCTAAAATCATCCCCGTGCAAGTCTTTGTGTGGCTCTACATCGTCACTTCTCTTGGGTAGATACTCAAATGTAGACTTGCAGGGTCATATGGTACATTGGTGTTTACATTTCTAAGAAAATGCCTCCAGAACCTTGATTCTTGTAAGCTCGTTTGCTCTCCCCTTCCTAACTAAAAGGCCAATGATTCTAGCACAAGGACAGTACCCTGCTCACCCCTTCTCTCTACCTCCTTACAGCCCAGGATGAAAAACATAAAACAAAAACAAAAACAAAAACTGTTCTTTCTCTCCTGGTGATACACATAGTGGAAGAGATGCAAAGGGTTCAAACCCAAAGGAAGCCTGTCAGGGGAGGAAGAAAGTCGTTCTGCTCTCTCCCATTCTCTTTTCTGTATGGGCAGACAGAGGTTACAGGGAAATCAAGCTTCAGATGGTAGTCTTGGCTCATAAATCACTAAAGTCTTTATCTTTAATGCTCTGGGCAAATGTTAACTATTACCTAATTAGAATTTAATTTACTGAAGAGTTTGGGTACCTACTAAGTGCCTAGCTCAGAAAAAGAAGTGAGTAGGGAAGTAATTTCAATCGAGGAGTACCCTCTGTCCTTCATCAGCTTGCATCACCAGTGATGAGAAACCTATCATTATAATCACTCATCACGTTGTAGTTCAGGAGGAGGTTGTGGATTGGCTCTCCTCCTCGGCTCACATCAACCCTGTTGACAAAGAATTCCTTCCCAGGGGATAAAAGAGAAGGGGATATTTGAACTTGGACCTGCCCCGGGCTTAGATCTCCTCCAGCTACAAAGGAGAGATGCTGGGATTTATCCTGAGTACAGGGAGACAAGTAGTGAAGTCATCCACATATTTTTGAGGAGATAAAGGAGGCACACTAATTTACGAACACTTTGGGACTTGGGACAGGGAGGGGAGGAAGGCAGCACGGTTCTGTGGGACTTTTATTCCTTCTATGTTCCTATACTTGAAAGGAGAAGAGAATCAACTTTTACTGGGCACCCAGCTTCACATCACACCTACTAAGACATCACTATTGTTGCCACTTTCGAGATAAGAAACTGTGGCTCAGAGCAGTCTAATCATTACCCCAGGCCAGAAACCCGGAGTCTAATCACAGGTGTGCTGTGTACAAGCTATTGACGACACCAAAGCTGAGCTCATTCTGTCATAGGACACTGTAAATGGTTATCCTTCTGGTAAACTTTAGTAAACATTTAACAAACAGCTCCTGAGCTGGGAGTGCACATAAATGCACACAATTTGCTATAAATGTTACAGATACGTGGCATATACAGTATGCCATTTACAGATAATAGTGAAATACACAGCACTCTTTTTAAATTTCCATGGTGCCAATTGGTTCTCACAGAATGATTTCACTGATTTTTGTTGTACTCTTCCATCCCTAACCAACCCATGGTTGCAATTGACAAATGAGTACCATTCTCACATCAATATTGACTGAAATCTTCCTTTGCATGGATGAGTAAAACAGAAAGGAAACAACAAAGAAATCTTCCAGAACTTCACTTGTCAGTGATGTGAGTAACTGCTCTGCTGTATCCAGTTTTGAATACTGAAAAAATATCTCCTCAATTTCGGTGTATTCATGATATTCCAGCTATAGACATGACACACTTTTTTTTTTTAAGATTTTATTTATTTGAGAAAGAGAGACAGTATGAGTAGGGGGAGGGGCAGAGGGAGAAGGACAAGCAGGCTCCTTGTGAGTGCAGAGCCTGCCTGCAGGGCTCCAACCCAGAACCCTGAGATCATGACCTGAGCGGAAGTCAGATGCTCAATCAACTGAGCCACCCAGGTGCCCCTGACATGACACACTTTTTTTTTTTTTAACTGTCAGGGACAGTATTTTTTTTTTAAGATTTTATTTTAAGATTTTATTTATTTTTTTGAAAGAGATCAGAAGTAGGCAGAGAGGCAGGCAGAGAGAGGGAGGGAAGCAGGCTCCCCGCCAAGCAGAGAGCCCAATGTGGGGCTCCAATCCAGGACCCTGGGATCATGACCTAAGTTGAAGGCAGAGGCTTATCCCACTGAGCCACCGAGGCGCCCCATGACACACTTTTAAATTAAAGCTGCTTCATTAACATTTTTCCTTCATTTTCTTGAGTTAATCTAGCAACAAAGCAGTAAGCAAACACTGACTTACAGCATGTGTCAAGTTCTGTGGTATAAATGCTCCCACAGTGACCAAAGTCAAAACCAGCTTGAGGTCACTAAATGCAGAATTGGGAAGAATGCACATGTTTCCACCACATGGATACAATAGACGTGAAGAGCATCAAACCACAGGTGATAGAAAATGCAGGAAAATAATTAGGAAGGGATGTGTTTTGAGTATTTATTACCTTTGTTTTTACTATGATTTATTCAATTGTAATTGTATATAATTTAATTTTTTTAAAGATTTTATTTATTTATTTGTTAGAGAGAGAAAGAGAGAGAGAGCATGAGCACAGGCAGACAGAGTGGTAGGCAGAGGCAGAGGGAGAAGCAGGCTCCCTGCCGAGCAAGGAGCCCCATGTGGGACTCGATCCCAGGACGCTGGGATCATGACCTGAGCCGAAGGCAGCCGCTTAACCAACTGAGCCACCCAGGCATCCCTATAATTTAATTTTTAACAAGTCATTTACCAACTGGCTCTCAAATTCCTACCATGGTTAACAATCAGCCCCACTGTGTAGTGTAAATGCACTCCAGCACATCACCAATAGCCCCTGGTGGCCTCCCTCACCCTCTCCCACCCCATGTAGGTCTGATGTGGAAGGTCTCCTCCATTGCTAACATCTTACAGCTGGAGAAATAAGGTCTGGAGATAGCAAGCATGCCATGAGGCAGAGGCTGAGTGAGAATAACTAACATTTCCTCTCTTCTCCCGCCAGTGTGATGGTTACCACTGAGAGTTCCCCAGGCCCCCACCAGCTCTCTGCTTCCTCTGGAATCCTAAGCACAGCTAGCTCAGTGCTCCAGTGGGACAGAACATCTCCAGGAGGCCATCAAAGGCGAAGCCAAAGGGTTAGAACAATAATGCAAAATGGAATAGGGAAAAACATGAAATGCTGGGATGCTTGCTTTTTGAATGGTTTCCAGGGGAGCCAGCATTAAGGAGAAATTAACTCTGTGGATGAGATTGGGAGAGGCGATGGGGGAGAATACCATAGAGTCTCTGCCATCGCTACAAGGGTGATGAAACCTCCCCGGTCCCCCACCAGTTTGTCGTCCTCATGGTCCCGGGTCTCAGCTGGCATCAGTTCCTATCTGGGTCACCTCAATCACTTCCCCAAAGATCTCCCCACTTCCACCAAATCTGCCAAAAGTCCAGCTATTCTCCACACATCGGTCAATAGATCCTACGGAAACATACTTGACATCACTGTGTTCTTCTGTCCAAGACCCTGCCATGGCTTCAGTTTTCTCAGAGCTTAAGCCTGAGATCTCTCAATGACTAGGGCCTTACCCCATCTGCCTTCACTCCCCAAAGGACGGGAACTCTTAGATGGTCTTCCCAATCCACCTTCTCCCCCGCCGTGCTCACTCCTGTTCAGCCATGCTGGCCTCCTCACCTTGACCCAACTGCTTAGCCATGTTCCTGCTGTCACCTTCAGGCTGTGCCTTCAGGCTGTCACCCCCACTACCCCCCCTGGGCCCGGATGCTCTTCCCAAAGATACCCCACAACTGACTCCCCACAGTGCCTTCTCTTGGTTCTCACCTTCTCAGCAAGTCCAACCCTGGCCACCGTGTGACCTGCCCACTCATCTTTCTACCTCTTATGATTGCTTACCTTCTCTTTCCCCAGGACAGAGAGCCTTTTGTGCCTTGTTCTATGGGAGGTAGGAATCCTAGCTTCGTTCACTTACATATCCCAAGCATAAGAGCAATTCTTGGCCCATAATGTGCACTAAAAAATATTGTTGTATTAATTCTGATAAAGATTTCCAACTCAAATATTTATTGAGGATGTATTGTATTCCAAGCTATGTTTTGTGTGCATTATCTTACTTAATTCTCATAGCCTACCCCAACCAGCCCCATGCAGGTTCAGGTCAGTGGCTCATGATGGCTACTATTAGGATGCAAAGCAGAAGCTACAGAAAGCTAGCTGTGGAAAGTGTCAGGAAGGCCATGGAAGGCCTGTGTTCCACATTTGGGACATGAACCATAAATGCAGTGAGAAGCCCAGCCGCAACATGGCAGATGGATGGGGGGAAGTGAAATAGGGTGGGACTGGAGGGAAACATTGCTGCCAACAGTGCAGCAAATTCCCACAGTGGGGAAGCTAGAGCCCAGCCCAGGACCTGGCATCTTGTAGAATCTTCCCCTTTCCCTCTTATTTCCCTTTTCCATCTTGATTTCCCTTCCTTTCTTTGGGCCTTCTGGAGTCAGAACATTTTGGGCCAGGAAATGGAGGAAAGCATATCATCTTGAGGGACCATACACTCTAGAAGCCCCTCCCACCATGCAAGCAGGAGGCCCCTCCCTGGAATCCCTGCAGGTACAGGTCAGTTATGTCCCCTTTTACTCTTGAGTTTACACTGGGTGTATATTAACCAAGCACAAATCAAGCATTTGTTTTGAGGGATTTTTTTTTAAATATACATTTTTTTAAAGTCCTCTTCTATCCACATCCAGTAATTTACAGGCATGTCCATCTATAAATTAAATTCCACTATGAATACTTCTTTGCATGTATAAAAAGGGTAATTCATTGTTGTTATTGTATTTGCTCATTACATACCCTGATGGCCTATTAGAAGCTACATCCCCTGACAGTCAAGACTGAAGAAAAAAGAGAGAGAGAAAGAGAGGAAATCATTTGAAAAGCTGATCTGTAAGACTTCTATTTTCCTTGGTTCATTTGTTTCCTTTTGCTGAATCAAAATTTAAACAAAAAAGCAAGTGGGAATAATGTTTTATGGGTTTTCTTGAAACTGGACATAAAGGATTCAGGATTACTTTCTTATGGTCTAAATTAAATTATCTTTCTTTTGTCTTTCTTTATTTCCTCAAGAAGATTAAAAAGAAAATGAGGAGAAATTATTTACAAGACACACAAAGAGGTTTAATTAAAAGGACAAGCCCTGGGGATGCAAAGGCCAAATGAAATGGACCTTGAGCACCACCGGTGGAGCTAGGAGCTGAGCCAGAACTTTCTCAGTCAGCATCTGTCTAACTCAGGCAGGTCATTCCACTTCTCTGGGTCCAACTTCTCCATTTGTAAGATTAACAGGTTCAAGGAGATGATGTCTGTCCTTCTACTTAGGTTCATGCTCTGAAAACCTTTGAGGCTAAAACTGGAAAAGGAAGGAGATAAATTCATACACCACCCTCCACTCTGTATCTGCAACCTATAGACAGAGATGATCTCTTCTGGAATATTCTGAGTCCATTTTCTGCCTTAATAAACAAGAATGAGTAATTCCCTCAAGAGAGTCCTGTCTCTAACTATAGAGATTCTCATACACAAATATTTCTTCTAACTGCTATTCTTGAGGGGGAGGGGGCAGCAACAAGAACAGAGTTTTTATGGTAGATGTGCACACCAGTGAAGACCATGCAGGTAGTAATCTCTGAAAATCCAAGCCTAGTCCATTTCAACAGAGAACCCAGAGCCTTTCTCTGAGTCAGGGGAAGCTAGAGGACAGAGTATAGCCCAAGTGGATCCCAGGAGCCTGAAGAAGGTTCAGAAAGGGGCTACCTCCCAGCCTGGTATAAATCCAGCAGTTAGTCAAAGCTGTGAACAAAAGAAAAATCAGGTTAGAACCAAGTGGACTGTCCTATAATTGTATAACCATTCAAATCAGGAATAAACAAAGATAGGAAGCCATGGATTTAAAAAAAAAAAAAGAAAGGCAGAGGGATGGGCTCTTGGCTCATCAGCTTGGTTCCCACTCATATGGTTGCCAGCTTCATGAATGTAGGACCTTCTGTGTCTTGTCCACCTGTGTCCCCAGGCCTAATACAATGTCCAGCACATAGTAGCATTGTGGAATACACCAGGGTCTCCTTCCCAATTTCAATTCAGTTCAGTAAAGGACTTAAGTCTAAGAGGACTTTTTTCCCATGACCATGAGACAGAGCCTCTCAGGAGTTCTCAGTGAGAATGCAGGAGAGGCCTTAAGTCCAGGACAGGTGTGGGGGCTTAGGAAACTTGGCTGTCATCCACTAAGGCAGAGACAAGCACCATTCTAACTCACAGAGGGACATGGGACTTCTTCCTAGACACATTTTTTTAAAGATGTATCTATTTATTTGAGAGAGAGAGAGAGAGTGCATGTGTGCAAGAGTTGGGGGGAGGGGCAGAAGAAGAGACTCTTCAAGCACACTCCCCACTGAGTGTGGAGCCCTACACAGGGCTCAACCTCACCACCCAGGATATCATGATCTGAGCTGAAACCAAGAGCCAGACGCTTAACCGACTGAGCCACCCAGCCATCCCTTCCTAGATACATTTTCAAAAGATGATTGGAAAAGATGACATCTGTGCTGGGCCCAGAAGAACAAGAGATGCTGAAGTTGTGCAGGTGCAGAAGGAAAAGAGGAAGAGAAGGAAGTGAATCACAGGCGGAGGCGGCAACATGAACAAAGAGTATCTCAAAGAGCTCTATTTTGGACCAGCAGGAGGTTCAGTTTGCCTGAAATGTAGGTTTGTAAAACAAAACTGCAGAGTTGGAATAATAGCCGAGACAAAAATTGTAGGGGCTCCTTGTGGAGAAAAGACTTGATGTTGAGGAGATCAATTAAGGAGCTCTTGTAGCAGGGGATTCAGTGAGCACAGGACTCATGAGTTAAGTCATCCTTTTGCCAAGCCATGTAAAGCATGGTGCATATGCACACCCCACTTATGACATGGTTTTTAAGACTCTGCCACTAGACTTCCAGCTGCTCTGATTCACCATTGTTTAACACAGGGACAAGAAAATGCTCAGGATGCATTTAGTGACAGGGTGCGTCATGGACACACCAATCAGTCCTACCCTGATTTTACGCCTATGCTGTGTAACCATCATGGTCCCAGGGTGGTTGAGTGGTGTAGGTGAGATAATACAAGGAGGAAGTAAAGGAGTTGGGACTCAAACCCTAACTCTAACCCTGAAGTTATGTACCCAGGCTCCCCTTCCCCTCCAGCTGGCTGTCCAGCAGAGTCACTGTCCAGGATTGTAACTAAAAACACAACAGATAGGAGACATTGGACAAGACAGACAGAACCCTCTGGGCAATTCCCTCAAAGCTGAAACTGCTTCAGAATGTAAGTCTGTTCTTTATCTGGGCCATATCCCTCACTTTCTCCTATGCATGTAGTGTCAGAAAAAGCAGGAACAGCCTCCAGAGTCCTTGGATTGTGATCTCCTGTGGTGCAGAGACTCAGGGAATACCTTGTTGTGTTCTTGTCTCTGAACAGGGACTGAAATCATGCCTCATCAGCAGTTCTGGCCTCCCAACAAATGTAGCTTCCAATGGGTTATCTAGGCATGGGTTCACTGCAACAATCCAGGTGGACAATGAGGTCATGTCCTATAGACAAGGGCTCCCATTATATCCTCACTAGCAGCTCAAACTCCAGTGTGACTTGGGCACAGAGAGAAAGAGAACATCCTACAGTGCGGGCCCCGACAACCAGAGAGGATCTTCTCCCATGGCCTCACACCAAGGTCTCCTCCAAAGAAACCAGCTCAAAGCCTTTCTGAGCCCTAGAATGATCCATCAGGACAAAAAGTCTCCCGTGTGCATATCTTTCCTCTGTTCATCAGACACTTGATATGGTGTACAGTGGAGTCTACTACCTGTGGAGTCCATTCAGTGAAGGAACAGGTTTTACATCAAGATTTGTCTCAATATAGAACCTCATTAGCTAGAGGCATGAGTCCTCATTTTGTCATCTATAAAATGAGGACAACATGAATTGCCCACCTCTAATATGAAGGTCTGTTTTGAGGATTAAATTAGATCACCTGCAGTAGTATCTGGCACATGGTAGACACCTACTACCTATTAATTACATATCCTTAATTCCCTGTGTGTTGAGAGGCACTTTCCTATAACTAAACGTTTGAGAAGTATATTAGTCAGGGTTATCCAGGGCATAGAATGAAAAGAATACATGCGTACATACAGAGATTTATTTTAAGAACTTGGCCCACACAATTGTGGGAACTGGCAAATCTGAAATCTATATGGCAGGCCAGCAAGTTGGAAACTCATGTAAGAGTTGTGCTGCAATCTTGAATCCAAATTCTGCAGGGCAGAGGCTGGAAACTCAAACAGGGTTTCCATGTTGTTATCTTTAGCAGAATTCCTTCTCCTTCAGAAAACCTCAGTCTTGGCTCTTAAGGCTTTCAACTGATTAGGTGAGACCCACCCATGCTATGGGAGCTCATCTGCTTTACTCAAAGTCCACTGACTTCAATGTTAATGACATCTGTGGTACCTGGGTGGCTCAGTCAGTTAGGATTCCCAACTCTTGGTTTCAGCTTAGGTCATGATCTCAGGGTTGTGAAATCCAGCACATGTCAGGCTCTACACTGAGCATGGTGCCTGCTTAAGATTCTCTCTTTCCCTCTCCCTCCACCCCTCCCTCCCCCAGTAGGACACACACTCTTTCTGTCTGTCTCTCTCTCTTAAAAAAAAAAAAAAAAAAGTGTGTGTGTGTGTGTGTGTGTGTGTATATATATATATATATAAATAATTAATCACATCTAAAAAATACTTTTTGAACAACATCTAGACTACTGTTTGATCAGACAAGTGGGCATTATAACCTAGCTAAGTTGACACATAAGATTAACCATTATAAAGGTGTGAATACATGAGGGATAGCAATTAAAACATCTCTTTATAGTCAACTCATGAGTGGACTACTCTCTCAAATTCCCCTGAAAAGGGTCACCAGCTCAAATCTTAAGGGGCCAGTGAGCATGTAGGAAAATGAAAGATATTCCGGATGAATGATGGGCATCATGAGCTTGAGAGTAAAAGCCTCATGTAAATATATTCAAGTTCAAAATTTAAAAAAAAAAAAAAAGTGGCAAAAATGTTGTACATGCCCTTCAGCTTTCCTGGGTTCAGCACCCAAGCACACAATGGTATCCAGCATCTAGGCTGTAGCACATCAGGTTCCCAAGAAATTGAGCTTTTCCAGATACTCAAGGAGAGCATTTCTTTATAAGTATTTTTATTTTATTTTATTTTATTTTATTTTATTTTATTAGTATTCCAAAATTCATTGTTTATGCACCACACCCAGCTCCATGCAATACATGCCCTCCTTAATACCCACCACCAGGTTCACCCAACCCCTCACCCTCCACCCCTCCAAAACCTTCAGTTTGTTTCTCAGAGTCCACAGTCTCTCATGGTTCATCTCCCCCTCTGATTTCCCCCAACTCACTTCTCCTCTCCATCTCCCAATGTCCTCCATGTTATTTCTTATGCTCTACAAGTAAGCGAAACCATATGATAATTGACTCTCTCTGCTTGACTTATTTCACTCAGCATAATCTCCTCCAGTCCTGTCCATGCTGATACAAAAGTTGGGTATTCATCCTTTCTGATGGAGGCATAATACTCCATTGTATATATGGACCATGTCTTTTTTATCCATTCATCCATTGAAGGGCATCTTGGTTCTTCCCACAGTTTGGCAACTGTGGCCATTGCTTCTATGACCATTGGCGTACAGATGACCCTTCTTTTCACTACCTCAGTATCTTTGGGGTAAATATCCAATAGTGCAATTTCAGGATCTTACATAAAAGATAAGGTGGAGACCTTATCTTTTATTTAAGATACATAAAAGATAAGGTCTCCACCTTATCTTTTATGTAAGTCATACAAAAAAACTTAATTTTTTAAGGAATCTCCACATGGTTTTCCAAAGTGGCTGAACCAACTTGCATTCCCATCAAGAGTGTTCTCCTTTCTCCACATCCTCTCCAGCACATGTTGTTTCCTGTCTTGTTAATTTTGGCCATTCTAACTAGTGTAAGCTGGTATCTCAATGTGGATTTGATTTTAATCTCCCTGATGGCTAATGATGATGAACATTTTTTCATGTGTCTGTTAGTCACTTGTATGTCTTCTTTGGAGAAGTGTCTGTTCATGTCTTCTGCCCATTTTTTGACATGATTATCCATTTTTTGAGTGTTGAGTTTGAGGAGTTCTTTATAGATCTTTGATATCAGCCCTTTGTCTGTAGTGTCATATGCAAATATCTTCTCCCATTCCATGGGTTGCCTCTTTATTTTGTTAACTGTTTCCTTTGCTGTGCAGAACCTTTGATCTTGATGAAGTGTCAAAAGTTCATTTTCCCTTTTGTTTTCTTTGCCTTTGGAGACATGTCTTGAAAGAAGTTGCTGTGGCCGATGTTGAAGAGGTTACTGCCTATGTTCTCCTCTAGGATTGTGATAGATTCCTGCCTCACGTTGAGGTCTTTTATCCATTTTGAGTTTATCTTTGTGTATGGTGTAAGAGAATGGTCGAGTTTCATTCTTCTACACATAGCTCTCCAATTTTCCCAGCACCATTTATTGAAGAGACTGTCTTTTTTCCACTGTGTATTTTTTCCTACTTTGTTGAACATTATTTGACTATAGAGTTGAGGGTCCATATCTGGGCTCTTTACTCTGTTCCACTGGTCTATGTGTCTGTTTTTGTCCAAGTACCATGCTGTTTTGGTGATCACAGCTTTGTAGTAAAGCTTGAAATCAGGCAATGTGATGCCCCCAGTTTTGTTTTTCTTTTTCAACATTTCCTTAGCAATTTGGGGTCTCTTCTGGTTCCATACAAATTTTAGGATTGTTTGTTACAGCTCTTTGAAATATGCCAGTGCAATTTTGATCTGAATGGCATTAAAAGTATAGATTGCTCTAGGCAGTATAGACCATTTTTTGTTTTTTAAGATTTTATTCATTTATACGACAGACAGAGACCACAAGCAGGCAGAGAGGCAGAGAGAGAGAGGAGGAAGCAGGCTCCCTGCCGAGCAGGAGCCCGATGTGGGGCTTGATCCCAGGACTCTGGGACCATGACCTGAGCTGAAGGGAGGCTTTAACCCACTGAGCCACCCAGGCGCCCCAGTGTAGACATTTTAACAATGTTTATTCTTCCGATCCATGAGCATGGAATGCTCTTCCATCTTCTTGTATCTTCTTCAACTTCTTTCATGAGTGTTCTGTAGTTCCTCAAGTACAGATCCTTTACCTCTTTGGTTAGGTTTATTCCCATGTATCTTATGGCTCTTGGTGCTATAGCAAATGGAATCGATTCCCTAATTTCCCTTTCTGTGTTTTCATTGTTAGTGTATAAGAAAGCAACTGATTTCTGTACATTCATTTTGTATCCTGCCACATTACTGAATTGCTGTATGAGTTCTAGTAGCTTGGGGGAAGAGTCTTTGGGTTTTCCATATAAAGTATCATGTCATCTGCGAAGACAGAGAGTTTGACTTCTTTGTTGCCAATTTGAATACCTTTTATCTCTTTTTGTTGTCTGATTGCTGTTGCTAGGAATTCCAGTACTATGTTGATCAAGAGCGGTGAGAGTGGGTATCCTTGTCATGTTCCTGATCTCAAATGGAAGGCTGTCAGCTTTTCCCCATTGAGAATGATATTTGCTGTGGGTTTTTCATAGGTAGCTTTTATGAAGTTGAGAAATGTTCCCTCTATCCCTATACTTTGAATCGTTCTAATCAGGAATGGATGCTGTATCTTGTCAAAAGCTTTTTCTGCATCAGTTGAGAGAACCATGTGGTTTTTGTTTCTTCTCTTATTGATTTGTTCTATCACATTGATTGATTTGCGAATGTTGAACCACCCTTGCATCCCATGGATAAATCCCACGGTCATGGTGGATAATCTTTTTAATGTACTGTTGGATCCTATTAGCTAGAATCTTGTTGAGAATATTGGCATCTGTATTCATCAGAGATATTGGCCTGAAATTCTCCTTTTTGGTGGGGTCTTTGCCTGGTTTGGGGATCAGGGTAATGCTGGCTTCATAAAAAGAGTCTGGAAGTTTTCCTTCTGTTTCTATCTTTTGAAACCGTTTCAGGAGAATAGGTATTATTTCTTCTTTCAGTGTTTGGTAGAATTCTCCAGGGAATCTGTCAGGTCCTGGGCTTTTGTTTTTTGGGAGGTTTCTGATCACTGCTTCAATCTCATTACTATATATTGGACTATTCAGGTTGTCAATTTCTTCCTGATTCAGTTTTGGAAGTTTATAGGTTTCTGGGAATGCATCCATTTCATCTAGTTTGCTTAGCTTACTGGCATATAACTGCTGATAATAATTTCTGGTGATTGTTTTTATTTCCTTGGTGTTAGTCATGATCTCTCCCTTTTCATTCATAATTTTATTAATTTGGGTTCTTTCTCTTTTCTTTTGAATTAGTTTGGCCAGTGGCTTATTGATCTTACTGATTCTTTCAAAAAACCAGCTTCTAGAATCATTGATGTGTTCTACTGTATTTCTGGTTTCTAATTCATTGATCTTTGCTCTAATCTTGATTATTTCCCTTCTTGTGTGTGGGGTTGGTTTAATTTGTTGTTGATTCTCCAGTTCTTTAAGGTATAAAGAGAGCTGGTGTATTCTAGATTTTTCAATTTTTTTTGAGGGAGGCTTGTATGGCTATGTATTCCCCCCTAGGACCGTCTTTGCCATATCCCATAGGTTTTGCACCGAAGTGTCTTCATTCTCATTGGTTTCCATGAATTGTTTAAATTCTTCTTTGATTTCCTGGTTGATCTAAACATTCTTAAGCAGGGTAGTCTTTAGCTTCCAAGTGTTAGAATTCCTTCCATACTTTTTCCTGTGGTTGAGTTCCAGTTTCAAAGCACTGTGGTTTGGGGATATGCAGGGAATAATCTCAATCTTTTGGTATTGGTTGAGCTCTGATTTGTGACCCAGTATGTGGTATATTCTGAAGAAAGTTCCATGTGTGCTCGAGGAGAATGAGTATTCTGTTGTTTTAGGGTGGAATGTTCTGTATATATCTATGAGGTCCATCTGATCCAATGTGTCATTCAATGCTCTTGTTTCTTTATTGATTTTCTGCTTGCATGATCTATTACTGAGAGTGGCATGTTAAGATCCCCTACTATGTTAACATAGTTTTTTTTTTTAGATTTTATTTATTTATTTGACAGAGAGAGAGAGAGAGAGATCACAAGTAGGCAGAGAGGCAGGAAGAGAGAGGAGAAAGCAGGCTCACTGCTGAGCAGAGAGCCCGATGCGGGGCTCGATCCCAAGACCCTGAGATCATGACCTGAGCTGAAGGCAGAGGCCTAACCCACTGAGCCACCCAGGCGCCCCTATGTTAACATAGTTTTAATTTTTATTTATTTATTTTCTTTTCAGTGTTCCAGAATTCATTGTTTATGTACCACACCCAGTGCTCCATGCAATATATACCCTCCATAATACCCACCACCAGATTCACCCAACCCTCCCACCCCTCCAAAACCTTCAGTTTGTTTCTCAGAGTCCACAGTCTCTCATGGTTCATCTCCCCCTCTGATTTCCCCCAACTCACTTCTCCTCTCCATCTCTCAATGTCCTCCCTGTTATTTCTTATGCTCCACAAATCAGTGAAACCATATGATAATTGACTCTCTCTGCTTGAGTTATTTCACTCAGCATAATCTCTTCCAGTCCCGTCCATGTTGATACAAAAGTTGGGTATTCATCCTTTCTGATGGAAGCATAATACTCCATTGTATATATGGACCATATCTTCTTTATCCATTCATCTGTTGAAGGGTATCTTGGTTCTTTCCACAGTTTGGCAACTGTGGCCATTGCAGCTATGACCATCAGGGTACAGGTGGCCCTTCTTTTCACTACCTCAGTATCTTTGGGGTAAATACCCAATAGTGCAATTGCAGGGTCATAAGGAGCTCTATTTTTAATTTTTTAAGGAATCTCCACACTGTTTTCCAAATTGGCTGAACCAACTTGCATTCCCACCAAGAGTGTAAGAGGGTTCTCCTTTCTCCACATCCTCTCCAACACATGTTGTTTATTGTTTTGTTAATTTTAACAAAATTAACCATTCTAGGCCATTCTAACTAGTGTAAGCTGGTATCTCAATGTGGATTTGATTTGAACTTCCCTGATGGCTAATGATGATGAGCATTTTTTCATTTGTCTGATAGCCATTTGTATGTCTTCTTTGGAGAAGTGTCTGTTCATGTCTTCTGCCTATTTTTTTGACATGATTATTTGTTTTCTGTGTGTTGAGTTTGAGGAGTTCTTTATAGATCTTGGATATCAGCCCTTTGTCTAATCCCCTACTATTAATGTATTTATATCAATATGACTCTTTATCTTGATTAACAGTTGTCTTATGTAGTTGGATGCTCCTGTATTGGGGGCATATATATTTATAATTGTTAGATCTTCTTGGTGGATAGACCCTTGAAGAATGATGTAGTGTCCTTCTTTATCTCTGACTACAGTCTTTAGTTTAAAATCTAATTTATCAGATATGAGAATCGCTACCAGCTTTCTTTTGAGGCACATTGGCATGAAAGATGCTTCTCCATCCCTTCACTTATAGTCTGGATGTATCCTTAGTCTTCAAATGGGTCTCTTGTAGACAACATATGGATGATTCCTGTCATTTTTATCCAATTTGCAACCGTGTGCCCTTTTATGGGAGAGTTTAGGCCATTCATGTTGAGACTGATTATTGAAAGATACGTTTTTATTGACATCATGTTGCCTGTGAAGTCCTTGTTTCTATAGATTGTCTCTATGAATTTCTGTTCTATGACTCTCTTGGGTTTTTTCTTCTTTTATATAAGCCCCCTTAACATTTCTTATAGTGCCAGTTTGGTGGTCACAAACTCTTTTAAACCTTGCAAGTCTTGGAAGCTCTTTATCTCTCCATCCATTCTGAATGTCAACCTTGCTGGGAAAAGTATTATTGGCTGCATGTTCTTCTCATTTAGTGCCCTGCATATGCCTTGCCAGCCCTTTCTGGCTTGCCAGGTTTCTGTGGACAGGTCTGACATTATTCTGATGGACCTTCCTCTGTACAGAAGGACTCTCTTCCCCCTAGCAGCTCTCAAAAACTCTTATCTAAAATTATGATTCATTAGTCTCACAATCAAGTGTTTCGAGGTCTTTCTAGATTCATTGATCTTGGGGGGGGGGGGTGACCTTTCTGCCTCTAGGACACAAACCCTGGTTCCATTCCCCAGACTGGGAAAGTTTTCATGGAGAATTTGTTCAACTATATCTTCTAGTCTTCTTTCTTCCTCCTTACCCTCAGGGATCCCAATAATTCTGACATTGGAATGTTTCATGGAATCATTTATTTCCCTAATTCTGTTTTCATGGCTTCTAAGCTGTTTGTTCCAGGCCTCCTCCTGATCCTTTTCCTCTCAGTTTGTCCTCTAGATCACTAATTCTATCTTCGGCCTTGGTTACCTTAGCTGTTAGAGTATTTAGATTAGATTGGATCTCACTGATACATTTTTAACTCTTCCCAGGTGGCTTTCACTTCTGCTCTAATTGATTCCATGTTGTCACTAATGGTTTTCTCCAACCTACCCATTGCCTGGGTAGTTGTTACCCTGAATTCCTTTTCCAACATACTGTTTGTGTCCATATCCAATAGCTCTGATGGAGAGGGTACAGTCTCTGAATTTTTCCTCTGTTGGGTATTCCTCCTCCTAGTCATTTTGGTGAGAGTTGGTTGAGGGGATGTGTAGCTGAATATATCAACCATGATCCATGCAAGGTGCATGCTGGAATGCTTCTGAGCATTGGAAGTTACCACCAAAGAGAAAGAAAAAAGAAAAAAAGAGAGAGAGAAAGAGAGAGACGGGAAGAAAAAAAAAAAAAAGACCCAGCCAAAATGGGCTCCCAAAGTTAAAATTTTTAAGGTATACAAACAAAAATGGAGAAACAAAAAGACTGACACAAGTAAATGACAAAAAGAAGAAAAAAAAAAAAAAGAACAGTGCCAAAAAGAACCCCAAGTATAAGATTTATGTAATACCAGAATAAAAACAAATACACAGAAACACTGATTGAAGAAAAGGATAGGATGGTGGTTATAAATCCTCAATGTGGGAGAAGGAGGTTATTTTGATTCTTCCTGGGTGTACCTTGATATCTTTGTTAAAGGACTCAACTTTCCAGAGATAAAGAAGGATTAAAACTGGTTTTTATATAGGGGTAGTAGTATTAATTGGGGAAAGAGGATTACCTTGAAGCTTATCTCTATATGAATATTTTTTTAAAAATAGAAAAGAAAAAGAAAAACACAAGTATATGTATAAAAAAAAGTTCAAGTTAAAAGGTTATTATGGAATATGCTGTATTAAACCTCTAGTTGTAATGGTAAATAGGTTTTAAAAAATTAAACAGAACAAGAATAGTGAGCGAATTAAAAATAAAAGTTGTGTCTGTGAAATATACAGATTTTAGGGCAATACCAGAAGCTTAATATATTGTTTTCCCCTGATATTAAGGTTTTACAGTTTTACGGGGACCCTGTAGTGGTTGTCCTCTCATTGTTTTGGCTGGCTTCCTGGGGGAGTTGCTTTTCAGGCAGTCTTGCTTAGGCTGAGTTCTCCTGCCCCATATCAAGGGGCTGGGCTCTGTGGAAAACGGTTTTTCAAGCTTTTGTTCTCTGGAAGGTTTTTTTGTTTTTTAGTTTTTGGTTTTCTTCCCCCTTTGGTGGCTTTTTGCAGCTTTTTGGAGGTTTAGTGGAAAGCAAACTGCACCCAGACCTCCTTCTCAGAGAGAAGCCTCAGTCTGCTCCCCTCTGGGTGGTCCAGAACACACAGACTCCCCCTCTGCAAACTCCATCTGCCGAGCCGTGCAACCTCCCACAGGCAGCGCACGTCCCCAGCCACAGTCTCAGGGGTCACCCAAAGCACCCACTTGTCTCTGCACCCCTGTGCCACTATAACTGCAAGCAATATTGGTCCAGGGAACCCACTTCCAGTGGCTACCTTTGCTGGAACTGTGTCTGGGGTCCAGATCTCAGGTTGCCACCATGGGAGATCGCACTGAGTTCCTTTCAGCCCTGGCTGGGAGAGTCCAGACCCTCGGCTTGTCCTAGAGACCATGGGCAAGCACCAGGATGAAGCTTTCTCAGGCGCCTGGGGAGAGTGGGTCAGACCCTAGTCGCACAGTGCCCAAAAGTTCTAGGGAGCACAGGCTGGCACCATCACCAGACTCCCTCATGCAGGGGCTGGAATGTGCCTAGCCAAGACATGATGCAAGCCTGAAACCCTGGGTCTCTGCCACACTCTGTCTGGCACGGGTGATCACTGGCTGTGGCCGTCCTGGGACCATGGGTTTAGGCCCATGCCCATGACCACCCAATTCCACCAGTTGCCCCTTAAGATCTTTTTCCTCTTTTTGAGTGCTTTTAACCAGACTCCAAGTTGATCCTGGTCCACAATCACAGGGCACTCTCATATTGGGGTATTACTTTCCAATGGGTCACTTCTGGTGGCTCCCTCCCATTTCTGTTTATCCTCTGATCATTCCCACCCCACTTTACCTCTCCTCTGGAGTCTTCTGCCCCCATAGAAATCCAGAAATGTATAATCCTACATCTCAGGCTGGTTTCATGGGTGTTCGGAGTGTTCTGGTAGATAATTAGCTCACTTTAGGGGACTGGTTGAAACAGGGTCGCAACTTCTCCACCATCTTGCCCTTCTCTTCCTCAAGGAGAGCATTTCTTAGGTTTAGAAGAAACTGTGTAGGAATATACCACTTGAAGGAAGTTTGCCACATACCACCCACACAGCTTAGGGACCAAGTGGAAGAAACAAAATGGGCATTTCTCACTTGGAAAAGTTGAGACAACTGATGTGGTGACTATTTTAAGGGAGTTAGAAGCACTGCATCCCACTACAAAAAAATGATTGCAGTGGCCTCTCATGTGCAAAAGAGTTAGAGAACCAGTTTATTCTGGTCTTGGCTGGAGCTTTCTGTAATTAGTTGAAAAACCTTCAAAAATTGGCCTGACATTTTCAGAGGTCATAGAAAGTTATAAAATAGGCCACAAAAGGATTTGAGCTGATTTGGTTTTTAGGTTCGCAAAAAATCCTTCCAGACATTACTAAAGTGTCATCTGTAGTCATGCTTCCACATTGAGTAGACGATATGCGTGGCATACAGACACTAAAATGTGCCCTCCCCCCAATTATCTATCCCCTGGTACTCATGTTCTTTCCTGTGTAATCCCCTGCCCTGGAATGTGAACAAGGGCTGTGGTTCAAGGAAATGGGTTGTCACTTCTGTGATTATGTTGCCTAAGATTACAACTTCCTCTTGTCTTCTTGGTTGGCATGCTTTGATGAGGTAAGTGGCATGTTGGGGAGGTCCACATGGCAAGGAACTGAGGACAGCCTCCAGCCAACAAATGCTAAGGACCTGAGGTCCCTAGCCCAATAGGCCTCACGAAACTGACTCCTGCCAACAATCATGTGTACTTAGGAGCAGTGGAGCTTTCCAACCCTGATTGATACCTTGACTGAAGCCTCAAAAAGACCCTAAAACAAAGGACCCAGAAAAGCCATGCCTACATTCCTGATCCACAAAAACTGAGAAATAATAAACGTGTTGATTAAGCTATTAAGTGTGTGATAGTATTGATACACAACAATAGATAACTAATACAGTATGGCACATTTTTAAAGATGGAAACAAAAGATGATATAACATCTCTAAAGATGCTGAAATAGCAAGTGCATTCTCATCCTTCTGAGGGCATGATAGCAGAAACTAATAGAAGAGAACTGATAATCATAGAAGAATTGATCAATTGTACAGGAGAGAAAATGATCCTGTGGATTTATAAGGGAGAAAAAAAATCCAATGGATTTTATAAGGGAGTAAAAACTCTCACAGATTGTGTAAAAGAGAAGGAGAGCTCATGGATGTACAAATTAAAGTTCAAGGTGATGCTGGTACAAAGTAGGAGTAACACATAGCATAGTGGAGTTCATGGCTCTTGAAGGGCTATGCTAATGAGTATGAGGTCTTTTGGTTGGGCTGGACTCAAAGTGGGATCCCAAAAGACCCTATAAAATAGCTAGTGCCACTACCCTTTCTAGATAGACTCCTCAAGTCAATGAAGACCTGTGCCATTGTGTGGTGTTCATCTCTCAGGCTGAGAAAAAAGACAACAGAGTGCTGTGTCTACAGAAGTGTTCCAAGGCTCTGTAGCCAAATTAATGACAGAATAAGGAAAGCAGTAGGTTATGGTGTCCATATTTTCAAAGTTCATATGAGAAACAAATGTCTTATACTTGGAGGTTGAGTGGCAGAAACAGACTGAGCCGAAGAGATCATATCATACGGACAGACATGACTTGCTCTTTAAGTATATGCTCTATGTAACTTTACTGAAGCATTCAAAGCCATTCACCAGAAACAGCAAGAAAATTCTAGAGTTAAGGCCAATGACATAACCTCTAATGCCTATAAAGTATTGGATTAGATAATGAAGTTGAATTTCCTGCTTTAAAAAAAAGGGGGGGAGACCTGTTGGAATCCAATATTCTATTTACCTGGGAAAATATTGGGCAATTAACTGGCTGCTAAGGAAGCAGTTGTTACATTTAGATTAGATCGGATCCTTGTGGATGACCAGCCAGTACAGCCAAGCACCCAAAACAAATGGCTGGGTAAAAGACCAAAATGACCAAGCAGCTTAATTGTACTTTCTGTAAAGTCCCTATCACCAGTAGGTCTCCATTTTTTCTAGCAGGTGCTTCTCACTCTCCTAAAGTTAAGGAGAGCTTTATGTTGGTAGCCTCAGCTATATGAGATAATAATCACATGCTGGTTGTTCTCAAAAGAAAAATCAGAAAACAAAAAAGAAGCAACCTACAAACAAACAAATTAAGTAATATTTAATGCCAGGATTTTGTATCTCTCCAATAAAATAACCCACCATTTTGACCTGGATGAAATATTTTAATTATCAAACTGCCCTTCTCAATGTTATTGGTTGTCCACCTTTGGTAATCTTTAGTCACTCTGAGTGAGAATCAGGTCCTAGGTTAAAAAAAAAAAATGACCACTAATGTACAGTTGATATATGAGGGAGGTACTGTAACTCTGCCTTTCCTTGTGTGTAAAATGGGGATGATGAGATAAATTAGTGACTCAATCAGTTAGCAGAACCTAATTCAAATCCAGATCAAGTACAAGTGTGTCCTCTTTTTTTTTTTTTTCTTTAAGATATTTATTTACTTTAAAGGGTGGGGAGCAGGGGTCAAGAGAGAATCCTCAAGCAGACTCCAGGCCGGGTATGGAGCCTGACACAGGGCTCAATCCCACAATGCTGAAATCATGACATGAGCCAGAATCAAGAGTGGGACACTTGACTATGCCACCCAGGTGCCCCCCCCAAGTGTGTCCTCTTAATTCTGTGTCCACACCATTACCTTTGTGAGGACCGACACCTCTCTAACCTGATAGTCTCTTTCTCAGGGGACAACTGCCCTTAAAATCATTCAGCTTTGTCCCCATCCTTCCTTCCAATTTCCTTTCTCTCCTACTGAAAAATAGAGCCAAGGCCCATTTTGACTTTGAGATCTCAGACTTTCCAAAGAGTCAGAATGCAGTGTGATTTTGTACTAGACTTTGTGAATCTCCACCTAGGTTTCCCTCAGCCTTCTTTGTGAATTGCCTTGGTTGGATTTGGCTTACCTGGAACAGCCCACATCCACTGACTGGTCCACACAGAGACACAAAAGGCCAGCTCTCCTACCACATTTCGGGACATTGTGAAGGGCCATCATGACAGCCTCAGAGCAGAGCCCATATTGTTCCCTTGCCAATCTTGCTCCTTTTTTCTCCTTCCTTGGGGACTGATCCCAGGAGCTCACCCTAATGCATTTCTTACATGTTTCCATTTCAGGGCCTATTTCCTCAGGATCCCAACATCATCAATTCCTGAGGAGACAGAACATGAGTTAAACATGAGATGAAGAAATCCAGTAGAGGTGGGGATAGAGTGGGATAGGTCTCTTTCAGAGAGTGCTATGAGGACTTCATGGATTAATATGTGTGAAATGCCAAACAATAGTCAGTAAGCTATAAATCCCATGTAAGTTTTGAGTTGTCATTATGATCATTATATAGTGTTATATATTATTACCACTCATAATCTTGGAGTCAACAATCCAGCTGCACAAGTCATTGAAGGATTATGACTTAAGAGCAATTTGTGTGATTTCTCAGGAGTCTGCAAGATCCCTGTGAATGTATAGAATGGGATGCTTCTGAAAAAGTTGCACTTGATCTGAAAGTTTATGAAGAGAAGTGTAGTTTCACAACAGAAGAAATGGTAGTGCTTTCTCTGTGCTGGTCAGACTGTGTCCACCATATTGGGTGTGGCTCAGAGTACAGGAGAAGGTGAGAAATTTAAGGGGAATGACCAGGACAGATTGAAGCAGGTGTCTTTAGCTTTAGATTTTTCCACCTTCCTCTCCACCTCCCAGCTCGCCCCACATCTGTCTGAGAACTACCTGTAGATCCTCATCCATCACTTTGGGGAAGCTGCCCTTGACTACCTTCTCACTTAAAGATTTAAACAATTTCTTCCTTCTTTTTACTTCTAGATCATATATGGGTTTTGTTGTTATTTGTTTTTTTTTATCATTGCACCTATTGTTTTGCCTTAATTTGGATTTGGGTCTAATTTATTTTCTGTCCCTTAAGACAGGTTAGATGCTTGTATATTAGTTTCCTAGGGCTGCCCTCATAAGTTGCCATAAACAGGCAGCTTAAAACAACATAAACTTATTTTCTACAGTTCTCGAACCCAGCAGTTTAAAATCAGCTGGGCTGTGCTCCTCTAAAGACTCTGCAGGAGAATCCTTCCTTGCCTCTTCCAGCCTTGGGTGGTTCCATGGTCGATGGCTCTAGTCTCTGCCTCCATCTTCATGTGGGTCTTCACACAGCCTTCCTCCATGTTTTCTCCTCTTTTCTCAAAAAGCCCTGTCATTGGTTTTGGGGTCCACCGTATTCCCGGATGATTCCATCTCAAGATCCTTAGCAGGATTATATTCTCAAAGAATCTTTTTTCCAAATACAGTCACATTCACAGGTCTCAGGAACACATATTCTTGGTAGACATCCCTCAACCTACTACAGCATATATATATTGAATTCACCATGGAACTAGTCCACCAGTTCTAAACTGTCAGGTAGGTTAGGTCTACTCAAAAAGCAATGGGAATCATGGAAGGTATATTAAAAAAAAAAAAAAAAAAAAGGAGGGATCAAGAAAACAAATGTGTGAAGGGATACCAGATGGGTTTTGTTAACTGACCATGCAAGTGGGAGGTGGAGAAGAGAAGAAAATCAAGGATGGCCAGAAGGTGTCGAACCTCAAGTGCCAGGAGGATAATCAAGAAAAGAGGCTGGATGGTGTGGGGTGATGTATTCTTGCTCTTGTTTTGGCAGGATGTGAGATGTTTGGAAGAACAATTAATTGGCTCACCTGCTGGTTCTCTGTGCCTCAGTTTCCCCACAAGCCAGTGGCACTTCTCACTTTTACAGGATGTCCTGAGTTTTCTGGGCAATGAATTAACTTGTGTTGCTTCCCTGGTGGGCACTTGAGTAGGATCAATGACAAGTAATAGAGTAGCAGTTTAAAAATGCTGATGTGATTCATTTTACGACATGGGTGGGACAGGCTGAGTGGCCCACAGGAAGGACAGCTGGTCCCAAACGTTTGAGGCCTTGTAAAATGATGCATATCTACTTAACACTGCTGTAGTAAACAGAACTGTCATTCCCAGGCTCACAGACACAATGGCCAACTTGGGAATGCTGAACCTTCCAAGGTCAGATGCAATTTAATGCAAAGCAAACAATCTTGACCCACCATGATTAACATTCTTAAGCACATTTTCTGTGACAGACTGAAACTTTATGATTCTTTCAACATTGTACTTTTTTTTTTAAATGTGTCTCTAAAAACTGGAGCCCTAAAGAATGATTTAAAATAGAGAAACCTGGTAGGGGGTAAAACTGTGGAACTGGACATTTCAGTTTTCCTTGAGATTAGCAAACAAAATTCAAAGCCAAATAACTGGGAAGGAGCAGGAAACTGGGAGAGAACCACTTTGATTTCTAATCTATGCTCTTTCCATGCATTTCCAAAGCAAATAGACTTTAACTACTTACTATCCAGGTAAATTGCCATTTATTTGCCAGGTCCGTTAACAGTTTCCTCACATAATCCATTGTCGGAGGAGGACCTCCCCGCCCGGCCCATTTTCTCTCTGTTCCTCAGTGGTTTTCAGTGAGGTCCGGCCCTGAGCTTCTGGAAATCACTGGCTCCCGGTTCCCCTAAAGCACATCTGACATGCACCTGGCCAGAGGTCAGCGCTCTGGCCTTCAACCAGCCTGCTCACCGTAGCCAAACCCCCTTGGCTCTCAGGCTCCTGTGTCCTCGTCTGTATCTTGGAGCTGAGAAGGAGACCTGCCCGTCTGAGGGTTGCTGTCAACATCAAATACAAAAAGACTTTGAATTCAACTCTCTTCTTAAAGTTAAAAAGTTGAAAACAAATTATCTGGAAAAGTAAAGGTAGCATCCAGGATGTTGGGTTCTTAAGATATCTAGAAAGAGGTTGAGGAAATTCTCAGAATCTTTCCCATTCTCCTACCATGGGACAAGTTAAAGCCATTTAGGCAAACGTTATGTGGGCTGTCAGAGTGCACAAATGTTCTGACATGACAGAATGAAACTGAGGGCTTCCTTCTCCATGCGGGGACAAGTCAGGATTTCCCTGGTAGCAGAGAGACCCACAGGATTCGGCACATAAAGGGCATGCTCACTTCTGTGGATGAGCCCAATGGGCAGGCCATTTGTTGATTCTTTATTGATTCATCTATTTGTATCTTACAAACATTCTTGAAGTCAGGGAGCCAGTGTGCTGGGAAAGAAATAATTCTCAGGATATGGCTATACTGTCAAGCCGCTAGTCCAGGGGAACACAATTGCATGAACAGGCACATACAAGTCACTATGATTTAAAAAATAAGATTGTTTGTTTACTTGTTTATGGCCTATCTCCCCAACAACAGTAAGATTCATGAGGCAAACTCCATCCATCTTCTTTAACAACTGCATCTCACCACATGGCCTCCAGCCTGGTACAGAGTAGATTTGATAACTGTTCATTGAGTTAATGAGTGAATGGATCTGTGAACAAATGAATGAATGATTAAACAGAGATATATCAAAAGTCCTAAAGAGAAAGCAGCATAGAACTCATGGGAAACTAGTATTGGAACTAGACCCTAAAGAATGGAAAGGTTTTTGGCAGATGGAGAGGAGGCCAAAGAAAAATCTAATCAGTGATGTGGGAGCATGCAGAAGTAGGGCCCAGAGAGAGGACAGTGTGGGGCCCTGGCAAGGGGACGGGATGGGAGGGAACAGAGACACAGACAACAGAAATTGTGCGCAAGGCCGCTGAGGCAAGCATCTCAGCGATCGTGGGAATGAGTTTGGATTTCGTCCCCCAGAAAGGGAAAGTGGTGTGGCTTTTCAAGCAGGGAGTTGACATGATAATATCCTGCGAAGTAGAAAGGTCACAGTCACTCCTGCTGCATTTTGGTGTGTGGATTGGATCCGGAGGCCAGGAAAGCAGGTAACAGCTTGATGCTGGGGATTAAACTGAGATAAAAAGAGCAGAATGAAGATGGAATAGAGCAAGGCAGAAGGGGCAGGAGAGGGGAAATCCGGGCATGGCGATGTTGGTGTTGGGGACAGGAAAGAGAAAGCTGAAGGTTAGTGCCCAGGCTGCTGGTTTGGAAACTATATGAGCAACAGAGCTGCTCACTGGGAAAGGGGCTCTGTCTGGAGGATAACGAAGCAGAAATGTCCAGAGAAGAGATGCCCATGTCAAGAACTTAGAAGGCATGAAACAAGTTTTGCCCAGATAAATAGAAAATAATGAAATACATGAAATAATACAATAATTAAATGATTTTTGAAATCATGAAAGGATGAAAAAAATAAAATGAAAAACAAACTGAGGGTTTTGGGGGGGGTTGGGTAAGCCTGGTGGTGGGTATTCAGGAGGGCACATATTGGATGGAGCACTGGGTGTGGTACATAAACAGTGAAGTTTGGAACACTGAAAAAATTTTTAATTTAATTTTAAAAAAATAAAATAAAATGAAAAATAACAAAATAACACTTCATCTTTGTGTCAGTTTACACAATGATGAACTATATCAAACGACCCACTAAATTTTTTAAATTTATTTTAATTTTTTTTTTAAGGATTTATATATTTATTTGAGAGAGAGAGAGAGCATGAGCAGGGGAAGGGGCAGAGGGAGAGGGAGAAAAAGAAACCTTAAAATAGACTCCCTGCTAAGCACGAAACCCAACATGGGGCTGGATCCCAGGACCCTGAGATCATGACCTGAGCTGAAACTAAGAGTTGAATGCTTAACTGACTGAGCCACTCAGGAGCCCCACATTAATTTTTTTTTAAACATTTATTTATCTATTTCAGAGAGACAACAGGGGGAGGAGGAAAGGAAGAGGGAGGGTAGGTGGAGAGACAGAGAATCTTAAGCAGGCTCCACACCAAGCATGGAGCCCTACGCAGGGCTCAATCCCACGACTCTGAGATCATGACCTGAGACTGGATGCTTAAGTGACTGAACCACCATGGTGCCCCTCACTAAATTTTTTATTTATCACTTCACAGCCTATAGGCTGCACACAAAATCCAAGATGGACAGTCCAATCGCCGATAGGCATTTCCCAGAGTCCTTGACTCCTGCGTGCACAGGCTGCCCACTGAGGGCCCACTGTGGGCCAGGAGCCGACCCCCACCCTACAGAAGCACCGTCTGCACATCTCTGCCCTCACAGGCATGGTCGTTGAGCTAGCTTAGCAGACATGATCGCAAGCTACAGGTTAAGACCAAAGGAAAATTACAACTCGGACACATGCTATGAAGGAGCAAGTCTCAGAGGGCAGGGAAGGTTCCTCTGAGGACTGGGCAACTGTTGAGCTCAGAAGTAGGAGTGAGAAGAGAGACAATAAACAATACCTGAAAGAGGCCTGGGGGTTAGGGTAGAGAAAGCCCAGGGACCAGGAAGAAGCAGGTTTGCCCCATGCGGAGGACACCAGGAGGACAAGAAGGTCAGCTGAGCTAACGAGGCAGCTGTCGAGGAGCATTCGTGGAGGAAACCATTATCAATAAATGTCTGCTAACGTTCACAAAATGCCTGCAAAAGAAATGGAAGTATCTCAAACGTGGCTAATTGAACGAACGAGGATGCATAATAGGGATGGTTTACGATAATGAGTGTGAACAGATTAACTCAATTTAAAATAATTTAATCTTTTCACAGTAAAGGCCATAGCAAAGTATCTAAGTTATATAGAATTCCAATAAATATTATTTGAATCTGAATTGCTATTGCTAAGTAATCTTCCTTCCTACATTGGATGATGTCTGCTAGCGTGGGCTCAAATTCGACTAACAGAGGAAGCATCTAGAACATTCTTTGGCCCACAGGCCCTGTCTCTCTTTGACAGCCTCCCATCAATTGCATGGTGAAGGTGTGATCCTCCTCATTTTACAGAGCAATGTCACAGGGACTCACGCAGCTCAGGGAGGGTGCCAGCGTGAGCCTGCTGATGTGGGACAGCAGCCCACATTCTCATCCTGACTGGGGTGCTTCTTCAGCCCACACTACCGCTCCTTGTAAAATAAAGCTCTTACATTTAAAAGATGTATATTGTAAAGTAATTAAATTACTTTAAACACGGATTTTTTTTAATCCCAATGGAAATGCAAAGAGAGATTTGGAATTACGTGTGAGACATTCATTACTTAAATCTGACTGGGTGGCTGTTTCTATGAACGAATGCACTTAATTAATTTTTTTCCCCTAGCTTCTTGCTATTTCCTGACTGTAATCTATTTTCCTTCATCCCAGGGGCAACAGAAGGACAACAAAAGAAGGATCCAGTGATTTGAAATTCCAGAACCTCTGTCTGCCGAAAAATAGGTCAGAATATTTCCTTGTTTATTAATAGAAGACTGAAAACGTAGTGTCTGTAGCAAATCAGCTGACCACCATACACACACACACTCACGTGTGCACACGCACGTGTGCACACGCACACACGCACACCAGGTTAATGTGATAGAATTTTATTGCTGCCAGTGGTCTTAGAGGTCACATGGAGACCAAGGTTCAGAAGGAAAAGAAACTCATGTGGGTTGAAATACCAGCACATGGGTGATGCAGGGAGAGGTTAAGAAGCCCTACAGCATCTGCAGAATTTCCCATGAGGGCTGCTTCCACCACCCACCAGTGGTCCAAACAGCCCAGAATTCAGCCACTAAGATGGAAACTTCCATTCCCAGCTGGTGAGTGATTTAAATGATGGATCATAGACGCATCAGGCCATGAGCCCATCACCAGCTCTCACACGTGAGGAGAATAGAGGAATCCATGTACCTGTGTGGTTTTTTCTCTTGGTCCTCCAGCTGAGCAAACACTTACTAAGCAGTCATGGCATTAGGACTTGCACAGGCTAAAGAATATGCAGAGATGAAAGACAAAGTCCTACCTCCAAGGGACTTAGAACCAAGTCTAAAAGCTCAGAATAGGGGCTAATTTCGTGAAAGGACAAGATTCCAATCCTGAAGCCAGTCCAGGTCGGCCATTGCCCAGCAGCCAGAACCTGGACAACACCTTGATGCCCAGAGAGGGTGGTCTCCCTGTGCCCCAGCAGAGCTCCCTCACTGAGCCCTGCCTGAGCAGCCTCCCTGCCTAGAAGCCCACAAGGGTTTCCGTATGTTATATACCACACCTTGCTTCCCAACACACTTCAACCGAGTCAACTGCCAAACACCCATTCAGTTCCTACTATGTGCCAGGCACCCAGGCGTTCTTAGCACCCTAAGATTTCCTTGAAGAACTATTTTCCCTAAGATGAGTATATGAATGCCTCTAAAACAGAATATTTGAAATATTGTCAAAAACCATATTAAGCAAAGGAAAATTTGTGGCTGTTCTCAGACTTGTTTAATGTTTACATTAAATACATTTGAATAATGCATTTTAAGTCAGTTTTTCTTATTTCTTGACAATAGCAAGAGATGGGAGCTGGAAGGGTTAGAAGCCTTCCTTCAAATGAAGATGGTTGCAGCAATCACATACATCAAAGTAATATTTACAGCTACATTTGAAAAAGAGAGAGAGAAAGAGAAAGAAAGAGCAGTGCTTTTTTCCGCAGCAAATTATTTCAGGATGTGTCATAGCATGCTCAAGATATATTAAAAAGAGCAACAGACGATGCTTCTGCAACCTGTTCCAAACCATTTATAAACCTAAATTTAAAAAAAAAATCCCATATGCATACAAATCTCTGTACCGCTGCGTATTTTATAATGAAAGTATTATATGAGTATAAATTCGTATTTGAGATGTATAAATTAAATCAAAATGTCTGAAAACTACATATTTGGGTCTACTGCCTCAAGAACTATTAAACTGATTAATTCATTCTCTGTACAAATGATAATTATCAGCATTTGGCAGGGAGGAGAGAAGACGGGTGCTGTGGGCAGGCAAGGCAGACCCCTGGGGCTCCAGGTCTCGGTGTCAGCAGACCTGCTCCCTCCCAGAGCAACCTCAGCCTGACAAGCCCATTTCCTATCTCAGTGCCTCATATACTTTAGAAAGGCTACTTGAAAGCGAATGGGTAGGCTGTCTTGTCCCCCACTGACCCCTGTACATAAAGCAGTGCCTGTGTGTGGGAAATAAATGGGGGACCCCTGCAGCATGACTAGAACATACTAGGTTCTCAATAAATAACAGTGGCTAATGGTCACTGAGTGGTCATGTGACCATCATGTGACCATGTGCTGGGTGCCGTTTTAAGAGTTTAATAGGTGCTGTCTCCCTGGATTCCCACAGTCCAAGTGTTATTAGTCTCCTTTTTATAGGACAGAAGGCATGTCCAGGATCAGTAACCTCCCCAAGGCTGATGAGCCGGTTGCTTTTCCATTCGTTACTGGTATCTAAAACAGCCTTGGCACTCCATGCGGCTGCCCTTAATACTGCCAGCCCTTAGTTAGGTGAGGGGTCAGTTCCTGCGACAGGTGTAGAGGGCTGTCCCCCAGCCTCCCCCCACATACACCCCCCACACACACACTGAAACACGCATGCGCCTCCGGACCACAGAAGATGCCCACGCAGATGCTGAGTGCCGGGCCCCCACCCATCTGATGGGGTCCAAGAGATGATCCAAGAAAAACACAGGAGCCCATCCACATCCAGTGCCCACGACGCGTCCACACTGCTGATACGAACGCATCCTAGAACTCCCCATAGAATTCATCGAACTGAGTCCCCAGTATCCACTCCTGCTCTGTACTGCGTCCCCAAGTGCACAGAAAATGGAAAGATACCGATTGATGTTTCACTATCGAGTCCAAACTCAAATCCGTAGTTAAGTGCCTAACGTGCACCAGCCACCACAAAAGGAATTTTGGCATTTAATCCTCGCAGTACTGATCTGAAGTAGTTATTCCAAATCCCATCTTATAGACGAGAAAGAGAGTCTGAGAGAGGTTCCATTTGCGGTCAGTCACAGAGCCGGTCACTGGTGACAGCTGGATTTGGATTCAGTCTCACCTCAAGTCGAGTGCCATTTCTGGGCTCTAGGTGACCCCAACTTTCTGTTATGTCGGCATAGTCATATGGATTTCGTTTTCTGTTCCTGGGAGTATCCATTTGGCTCGTGTCAAGACTGCCATGAAGAAGGAGCATGTGCAGGGCCCCCCGAGAAGAACGTCCACATCCATGACACAGCCTGACAGCGGCAGGTCCTGGAGCGTGGCCCTGGAGCGTGGCCCTGGACCAGCATCCATCAGCACCACCTGGGAACTCTGTAGAAATGCAGATCCTCAGGCCCTGACCTCCGGAATCAGAAGCTCAGGAGTGGGAGCCCAGGCCTCTGTGTTTCAACAAGCCCTCCTGGTGAACCTGGTGCCCATTCAAGTTTGAGAACCTTGACTTTATCATCGTTACCTGGAGTGCAGCTTCGGAGCAAGAATAGGAGGCCTCTGGGCCCAGCACTTATTCTTCCCTACCCACTACCTCCAGGAAATGGGAAGAAGAGAAGAAGATGCAAGAAGGGGGCTGGGAGGGTAGGAGGAAGGTGGGAGAGTTCAGTGCACTAGGGACATGGAAATTCAGAGATGAAGATACAGCACTTGCCATCTAGATGCTCAGTCTCTGATGGGGGGAAAGTAAAGGCTGGTATTACAGATCACAGGACACTGTACCATGTGCAGTGATAGAAACAGACGCAGGCCCTGGGGGACCTCCAGGGGACACTGGGGGTGACACTAACGGTCAGGGAGACTAAGGGCTTGCCTACAAGTTTCCCAGCCATGCCTTCACACTCCACAAGTGAAGACCCTTCCCATTCCCGACGACAGCACTCTAGTTAACACTGGCTCATGCGTCCCACACTCCAATGCTCCCAATCCCCTCTCCTCATTGACTATCCATTTGTTCCCTTTTGCCAGGAATATATGCCGCAATAGTTAATTCCCCAGAGGCTGGGGGAGGGGAGGGCAAGGTACAGGTGGCTGTAATTCCTCAGGGCCCAGAAGAGCCAGTCCTTTTCCTTCAGATGCAGCAGCCCTGTTCCTATGCTAGGAGGCCCCCTGTAGGACACTCACAGCAGGCAGCCCTCCCCCAGGAGACAGACCCGGTGTCAGGGCTGCCCCCTGCTTGTTGCTCTTGACCTCTCTGCTTTCCCCTACACCCCTGCGGCGACCCTGAGCAACCATGGCACTGACAGATCCCTAAGAATACCACTCCCTCTGGCCCTCCTCGCTGGGCAGAAAGGGGGGTATCTTTCTAAAACGTGGCCGGCTGGGAGCTTTACGGAGGGCCCAAAGTGCTTTCACAGAGGGAGTATGGACTACTGTGTGGTGCCCGGTCCTTGGGAGCTCCCCAAGGTAGATGCTCAGGAAGCATTGCTGAAGGGACGGGAGGAAGAAGGGCTGGTAGGACCCACCAGGAGGCCATTGGATTGTACGATGCCCAGGGCCTGGCATGTACTAGATACTTGAACAGGTGGTAGAAGGAGCTTTTACCAGAAGGAAAGGATTGAGGGACACAGAGAGAAGATAGAACAAGTCAGGGAGGGCAGGGGAAAGAGTCGCGGCCGTGGACTTAGGAGCCATCCACCAGCTGGAGGGGCGCCAGAGCTAAACTGGGCACACAGGGCCCACCAGGCAGCCACAGCCGTGGTTCTCTGCAGTGTAACCTATCCAAATGCCAGATATGGTTGTTTTCACCCTTCAGTATTTGTCAGGGACATGGATAGCCCACACAAGAGGGATCATGCGTTCTGTCCTTGTCAAGGAAAGAAAAAAACACAAGTTTTAACAATGAGATTTAAATTGGAAATTCATAACTCCACACTCCCTTTGGACTCTCCTACTGTGTTAGGAGAGCAAACAGTAGGGGGAGGCTCACAGGCCTCAGAGGGATCCTGAGGGGGTGAGGGGGCAGGGCCCCCCGAGCCTGAAAGGTCCTGGGAGGTGTGAGCATTCACACTTCCAGACTTTTCCCTAGGATCCTTTCAGGGACTGGCCTAGCCTGAATATGTGTTTTGTTTTGTAAAAAATAAGATAGAAAAGAGGAGGATTCTTGAAACTAATCAAGGATTCCTTTAACCAAGAATGAGTCCATTCTTTCACTAATTAAATATGAGCATTGACTTGAGTCGACCTTGGTGTGAGTTTCATCTACTGCAAAGTAATGTGGGTGTTGGCCGTGGTTCTCCAGTCTGGGATCCGTAACGAAAACGAAAGCCTGTTCTAGAGGGGTTTATGTGGGACGCGTGGAGCAGGTTCGTCCTGTGTCGTGGACTCTCTGCCAGCCCTTGCCAGGGCAGGTGGGTCCACATAGAGACCCAGACATGGCTGACCATGCATCTCTAAGCTGCCCTACTCTTGTGACGCCCTCTAGTCTCTGCTTGCCTGTGCACCTGTACCCTGCATTCATTCCCTCGTTGGCGCTCTCACTCATGCTTGCTTGGCCACACATTTGTGAGTACATGATATGTTCCAGGCATGTTCTGTATTCAGAGCCTGGTCTCCCTTTTAGGGACTGGGGCCCTGAGGAAGGGAGTTTGAGAAATCGAGCTGTACTCTGTTCTGTTTATAGGGGTGTGAGTTCCACTGGAGAAGCACCACATGAGCAGAGAAGGGCTCTGACGGCCACACGGGAAGCTGGGAAAATGCCCGCTGTCGAGGCTGGTACTCAGTCTCACTGAGACTGCGGCACACCCGCATGGCCTTTCTGTGATGCAGCTCTGAGCAGGCTTTACCCAGCATCTCACCCAATTCCACCTGCCTCCAGGACCACGCGGGCCTTCTAGTGCTCCACTGCTGGTTCCTTACTCTCTGGGCATGAGCACACCATGCCTTTCCACACTCAGCTCACACAGCACCCTCATGCCAACCTGTACCTCCCTCCAGTGCTGGAGAGGAAGGAGGGTGTACCCCACCCACAGACTGGCTGTACCCTCGGGGGAGGGGTAACCTGGGCCTCAGCCAACCAGCCCCAAAATGAAAGGACCAGTTCTGGTAGTTAGCCCTAACACTGAGATCAAGATTCCTGTCCACCAGGAGTTGCCAGGAGATTTGCTGAAATGATTTACATAAGGCTTGCCCTTTACCAGCACGGTGCAGGCATCCAGAGGGAGGAAGGCAATGAATTTAGAACTTCAGAGTCACCTTCATTGCTCTTTAGACTATATTAAAAGTGAGTTTAGCAACTCTTCTCAGTTGTCTGACAAAAATTAGAATTTTAGTCTAAAGAACTCTCTTAATGTCCAAGATGGTGCTTAAGGTAAGACGTGGCGCTGAACCAGTTAATCTTAGAGGCTTGGGACAGGGAGTGGGCTGGCAGGTGAAATCACACTGACCGTCTCCGAGGGGGCTTGTTGTGCATTCTGCTCCAGCAATGGGTGCCTGGGGAGACCCAGAGGGGACCACACATGTCACACTCGAAGGGGCGATGAGGAATTATCTCCTCACCAGGAACTTGACCCTGGAGACAGGACCCAATGTCATCTCTATGGGACAGGAAAAACACACCATTCAAACTTTGTTCCCATGGATAAGCAAGACGCAAGTGCAACCCGTCTATCCAATCAGATCCGGTTCTCCCAGGAGGCAAGGGGGAAAGGAGGGATGGGTTTAATTTAGTGCCCTTTCCAGGTTAAAAATTATTAAGCCTATTAAATTATTAAGAAGTATTAAAAATTAAAAATAATTCAGAGATTGAAATTCTTTATTTGTAATAAGGCTTAAATATTGAAAACCACAAACCACCGGAGGTCAGTCTTGTTCGTCTCATATTCTGTAAACCCCACCACCACCATGTGGACGCCTGCCTGCACAAGCCAGAGGTGCAGAGGAAGGCCTGCTGTCCAGAGGCTCAGAGGTGGAAGGAGCGCGGAGTGGGAAAAGCAGAGGGGTGGCTGCCGAGCCATCCCCCTGTCCAGGCGTGGCCCGTCCACAGGTAGCCATGTTACGGATGCCGTTGATGCAAAGGAGCCAAGGAGCATCCTTGTAATTCCCTGGCAAGAGGCAGCTTGCTAACGAACATGTGGAGCTTTCTTGAGCGTAAAGGTAGCCTGTCAACAGGTAGCGTAAAGGTAGCCTGTCAGGTAGCCTGTCAGCTGCCAGTCTGCACTCCAACCAGACATAACTGTGGAGTGCAGGTCCCCTTTGGGGTCCCTCCTTCCCAGGCCCTCTGAGGCCGGTTCCAGGCTTCCTCCTCTCCCTCTCCCCTTTCCGGGCTCAGCTGGAATAATAACACTGCTCCCGGCTCTGCTGATGCTTCCTTTGCTAATTCATTTGGCTTGCACTGACGCACAGAGGACCCTGGGGCACAGAATCCCAGAGGATATGACATATGAATGAGCACCATCCCTTGGGGACCCCGCTGAGAGGGAGAATGGATCAAAGAAGCCTGGACAATCAGGAGGAAGCTCCCAGGCACGGAGTACTGGGTGGTCTACTGGCTGCTGTAGGCTTGGAAATAATAAGAGTAGTGGGACAGCTCTTGGCTCCACTGATTGCTTGCTGGGCCACTTCACTTAACCTCTTCCGAACTTGAGCTGCACCTGCAAAGTGGGGAAAGCCAACCAGCCGGAGCTGAGCCTCGCTCAGTGCCATACAAGCTCCACTCTTCATAGGTGTCAGAAGACTCCTAGGTCTGCCTTTGAGGGTCCAAAACTTGAAACAACAAATTGGACAACATTGCCTCTGACGTGCTTTTCAGCATTATCAGTCTTTGATTCCAAACACCAGGTGAAGCCAAGGTCAGAAGGACAGAATCCTAACTTAAAAGTCCAAGCTCTTGCTAGGCTCCCCAACGAGACTGGCATCCTCTTCCTCACCCCCAGGCCCAGGATGCTGTCTGTGCTGGGTGTAATGCCTCCGGGATAGCTCCTGGCTTGCCACACTCCCATCAGGCTCGCTGTGCACAGTCGCGAAAGTGTATCATTTACATTCCCCATGTCATGAGTGGCAGGTCTGGGGAACCTTCGGAGGCCTTGATCTAAGACGAAGATGTCAAGGAAGAGCCTATGCATTCAAAGTGTCAAGAGAAAGCTCCGCGGCCCTAGATAAGTGATCTGCCCCTTCCTGGCTGGTTTGCTGTTAATTTCTGCAGACTGTCGGGCAGCTTGAAAGGATGCCAAGGGCTAACCACAAGGGCTCCGAGACCACAGCTGCACACTGCCTTTGGGCTCGCCACCATCTTGGGGCCAGGGTCAGGGAGACGGCAAGGACAGGGGGATCCAACAGGCTGGTGTCAGGCCCCTAGCTCTCTGTGGGACTGGGCAAGTTGGGGAGCTCTCTGAACCTCCCATTTCCTCATCTGTAAACTCAGGACAGCGTTAGTCACCCCACAGGGCCACTGCAAGTATTAAAACGGCAGAGGACAAAGGGCAAGCAGGAAGCCAGACTCAAGGGCGGAGGGCTGTGGTCTCCTGGTTACTCTTGTCTCCCAGCTTAACTATTCAGCGCCCGATGTCCCAGCCACCAGCCAGGCCTCATAAATATTTACACCTGGTGTGTGTTGCGATGCTCAGTTAATTGCCCCTGTGACGTACTTTGAGAGCCTCAGAGGATAGGTGCTGCGTGGGGCCCAGGATTATTAAAGGCACAAACAAGTTGGCTCAGAAGCAGCACCCTCCAGAGCCTTCTGTAGCCCCAGGGTTTTTCAGATCTTTGCCTGAAATCTAACCAAAAGGTGTTTCCAAAGGCACACTGTCCAATGTGAATGTGGCGGCCAAGCAAAGACCCTACTAGAAAATGGACAAGCACACGTACAGGTAACTCACAGAGGAAAAAATCCACTAAAACCACTTGGAAGATAATAACAATAATTCAGTCTCACTAGGCATCTAGGAAGTAAAACAGGTAAAATAAGGAATCAGGTGCCAAGTAGGCAGGATCATTTCAAAGGATGGATTTAAGGGTGGTGAGACCCAGCGAGACGGTCTCTTCCAGCCCTGTGAATTAGCATCTCCATTGATCCAACCCACATGGAGAGCAACTGAGTGATCTACAGACAGGGGCATGGATGGCCCCCATTGCCTGACCTCTTCACTGCACTTGGTGGAGTCTCTCCATGGAAATATTTCAGGGATTAGATGAGAAATGCAAGCATGGGTATTCCCTGCAAGATCATTCACCGTAATAAAAACTAGGAAGAACCTAAACGTCCCCTCCAAAAATCACCAAGTAAATATCACCGAATAAAAATAAAATCACCAAATAAATATCACCAAATAAATATCCAAATAAATATCATGTCTTGGAAAAACAGCTAAAGATAGATAATGCATTTTTAACATCAGCAGCCCATACATTCCTGTGCTACTTTTATACACCTGTATGTTTACACACACATACCCTTATTAACACGTGTGCATAGGTATAGCAGACTTGCCAAAATATTACCTGGGACGCTGTTGTTTTCTTCTCTGTGCATTTTTCTATTTTCTGGATTCTCTATAACAAGATGTTGTTTTGGATCTAGAACAATAAGAAAATGAGGAAATCGTTCGTAGGTTGATCTGGGAAATGTCTGTGGTGGCTGCCACTCCTCTGGGGAAGGTGTGTGGCCCACATGCCGCTAACACTGATCTTGGTTCTCTTTCCTGCCCTAGGTCATGGCCTCGAATGCACAATGCCACCGGTGAGTCAGGGGCCCTCTGTCGCCTAAGCAGTGGGAATGTCAGCATGGCTCTGTTACTCTTCCTTCCATTCTTTTCTGCTTTTCTTTCAATGAAACTATTGGCCTGTTCCAACTGGCATTAGCCACTGACGGTCTCTCCCTCTGGTTGCTCCTGGAGTGCAGCCTGGCCTGTGACTTCCATGAGCTTTGGAAGCTGGAAGGCTGACGGGGAACACTGGCTCCCCACTTTTAAGCTGTGAAGCATAGGTCCCTTTGGGCTCAAGTTCCTTCATCTGGAAAATGGGTGAAAGTCTGCCTAAACATCAGGATTGTGGCCATTCCTTAGCGCTCGTACAACTGAATTCTATATAATGGCTTCCCCCTGAAAATATGTGTTGCGCAGATGATTGATTCATTTTATGCTTCTCTTGCATCTCTTTGCAGAGCCTAGTTCTGAATCCCATTAAAGTTTGAGTAAAAGTACATACTATTCATCTTGGAACACTACTGTTTCAGGAAAAGTCCAATAGAACGTCCCTAGAAAGCTGGTGGCCACAAATGATGGCTGCAAAGAGACAGAATAAAGTGAGAAATAGACAAGTATGCAAAGAAGGGACAAAATCATAGGAAGTGATGCAACCTGCTAATGAGCTCCAAGGTTCATACGGTGCATGCTAGAGCATGTCCAAAAGAGCCACGAGGAGGGGAGAAAAGCAAAGTCCGAACTGCAAGTATGAATATAGATAAGAAACAAGCACCCAGCTCTAATCTCTCTTACAGAAAATGCTTTTAGTAAGCTTCCCAGTCCTTTGCTAACAAAGGTTGCTTTCTCTCAAGGTAGATGCTTCCAAACTGTACCAGAGTCTTTGATCCCAAATACACCTCCCTCCATCAGCTCGCTACTTCTCACCCCTTCCCACCACCCACTTAGAGTCCTGGGGGTACTCTAGACCCTTCCAAAGGGGATGGTCCCTGCAAAGGAAATTGCCAATCTGACGCAGGGGCTGGTGAGTTATAAACCACATGACCCATACCCCTCCCCCTTCACTCCCTCTCCATGTTCCTGAAGACAGAGAAAAACTGACAGGTGGGTATTCCATTTAATTAACAACATTCAAGAGACAGAAGCTGGGGTGGGGGGGGGTGGAGGTGGACAAAAACAAATCAAAATCCCAAGAAAACTGATTGAGATAAAGCTGCCCAGGCTTGCCCATACCCACTGGAATCTATATTCTGCTAAAAATATTAACAGCAAATCACACCACCCCAGTCTATTTACCTTTATGAACCAGGACAGATACCTATTAAAATATAACAGAACTGATATAATTAAGGATACTTGGGATTCACATAGCAGGGTGTTTGCCACGATATTTATAACATTTCTAGATATTTTTAAGTTGCTTGCGATTTTTTACCATGGGATTAATTGAACATATGGTGGGGCTCCAGCAGGAGGGAATACTATATGGCCATTAAAAAGATGAAACTGAAGCATATCTAGTGACATGGATATGTTCTAGTCTGCTATTCTATGACAGAGCAGGCAAGAACACAGTGTGCTCAGGCCTACAGAGGTTTTATCATGTGTGCACTAGTGTGTGTGAGTGATCAGGCTACAATCAAATATTTTTAGTGGGTGTCTTGGTAGGGGGACTTTATAGTAATTTTTACCTCCTTCTTTTTCCTCAGCTGTATCTTATAATTTTCTACAGTAGCATATATTTTATATGTTAAACATTATATATATATATAATACATATTACATAACATATATAAATTCATAACATATACTATATATATATATTCATTCCAGGCCTGGAAAAGACAAACACCAAACACATGTCCAGACTTGGACAATCTGTCAATACCAATACCTCCTGTGAGGCTGATTTACAGAGAATAGGGCCATGTTTTTCCATAAAAATAAACTCAGGAGTGTCTCTCCTTCCACTGATTAAAGAAGGAAATGAAAGAAGATAGCCCTATTTAGAAAGTGGTCCTTCTCTCTTAAGACACCGTATACAATAAAAACCCTGATAAAGATATATGTTGGTTATTTCAATTAAATAGACAAGAAATTTCATTTTGTCCAGGAGCACTTGTTTTATTTTTGTTTTTTTGGGGTTTTTTTGTTTGTTTGTTTCCCAAGGAAAGCAGTCTTGAAAGTTGGTTTTTCCCACTTTCAAAAGAAAAATTAATAAGGATTTTAGGAGTAGGTGGAGGAAAGGCAGGAACGGGATACATGCGCATCCAATGCCCCCTGCTGGCCCTTTATAGACATTGCAACATTTGTATTAATTTCGCCGAGGCCGGTTTTCCCGCAAGATGTGGGCAAAATCAGTAGACAGAAACAATGTGAAAAGTTGGTGGTTGAATTGCTGGGAAAAGGTGTTCCCCCAGTTCGCATAAGCCCAAGCCAGGATTTCAAATCGCCCATGATTGGTAAACCCAGCGATTCAGAGCTGTCTTTAAAATGTGTTGTGTCAGAATCACAGTAGTCACAAGTGCGTATTCTCAAGCCCACTCCAAGGTCTGTGCTTTCACGGGTCTGTCGTGAGACTAGCAAGTCCTTGCCTTCCCGGGATAATTCCACCCCTTGGGGTGCTAGGGCTGTCTTTGGAAAATCACTGGTTGAAGCAACAATAAATAAAAAGGAAGCCATGAAGACTGTCTTCACTAGGAAGTTGCTTGCAATTCCCTGGATGACGACTATCTCAGAATATTTTATTTGAATTTCAACAGAAACCGTGCAGTTCCTAAAAGACAACCACTGGTGAAGGCAGCACAGGGAAAGAAAAGAACCTGGAGCCCTAGGTCTGGAGCCCAGACTTTGAAAACTGGTTCTCCCATGACATCAGCGAGACCTAGGAACTGTGAATGAGAGAAAATGGAAACTAACAACATAATGAGTCCCTAGTTTGTGCCAAGCATTTGATAGATGTCTCTAATTTAGCTGTCAGATGCTGATAATACTCACAGTGTAGATTAGGTAAACCGAGCCCAAGAGAAGTTAGATTACCCCCAGGGAATAAGTCAGCAGAGTAGAACTCAGATCTGCCACAGTACTCTTGTCCCTGCTGGGGGCGAGCAGTGTTTTCATCTTTCAGCTGAGGCTGTCAACCAGCCGTGTCACTGAATCCCTGAGCCTCACAGCTAGACGGGTTGTGCTCAACGAACCACTGGGGAGAATGGACAGAGCCACACCAACAGAGTTGAGTGTTGAAAAACGCACTGCTTTTTTTTTTTTTTTCCTTAAATGAGAACTCAGTAAAAAACAAGTTCCTAATACGGATCTGAAGGCAGAGGACTCACAATCTGGATTGAATGGAAAAGATTTGGTCATGACGTTGAACTTGAAATGTGAAACACAGCCATTCATTGGGGGGGACACACTGCCAGGCGGTTATTTCTTTAAATTTCTCAACTGCTATTTGGGGGAGACACTACTTTTCTCGTTCTGCAAGCTGATATTCATTAACTGAGGCTTACGCACTTACTTGAGGTCACGTGGCCAGAAACAGCCAGGTTTTGAACCTAGAATTTCTAACTTCTCCTTCAGCGTCCATGAAATATGTGTTCATGACTTTTCTTCAGAAGCTCTGCCACCTTTTCGGTGAATTCCAAAGCTGACCTCCTCAAGGAGATTAAACAGTAAAGGCTGAAACACATGTTCAGAAAGAAATCACAAGGGCTTAAACGTGACTTGTTTTCTTCTATGTAAGTCAAGTCCAGAGGTAAGCCCTCCAAAGCTGTTTGGCAGCTCTGCTCCCCAGGTCCTCAGAGCTGCTGCTCTCTCCCTTGCATTAGCTTCAATCCCACTGCCTAAAATAGTGATAGCTGTGCTCTAGGCAGCAGGCGGGTGGAAGGGAGGAAAAAGAAGAAATCAACAGTGCACAACAATTTCTCTTCTGAAAGTTTCCTGAAAACTGAATTGATTTTCCACCTCTTCCATTTACCAAAACTTAGACTCATGGGCACATAGGACTTTGAGGAAGACCGGGTTGTAGCAAGTACTTGGTCCAGGTGCCCATGTAAGCAGCTGATGGTCGGGGCTTCCAGGACGGATGGGGGAAGTGGACATTGAGAGACATACAGCCTTCTCCTCTACAGAGTTCTAGTGATGGGGCCTTGGGACCCTCTGGCCTCTCCCTTATCACCAGGTATTGCTGAGTAAGACCAGCTGGCTCACCAGAGCCAATGCTCACCTTCGCCATACCTCTCCCCACCTCCCCCCGCCCCGCACCCCCAAAATCTTGTGACTGCATTGAAAACAGAAGCTGGGTCTGCTTAGGGAACCTGACTGGTTTGGGAATGCCATCATCCGAAAAGCCCGCTGACTCCACTTCCCAGAGAAAGAGGAACTTCTAAAGCACTCCAGGCTCCCTATTTTCACTTCCCTTCTTGCACCAGAGAACAAGACTCTCTTAATGGGACCTGCTGGGAACTGTTTCAGCCAGTGATTTCCTTTAAATGCAACCATCCCATGAAGCCAGCCCTTGGGGACACAGCCAGCACACGGTGCCAGTAGAGGCACTAAAATGCACCAGCCTCGGGCTTCCAAAGTCTTCCGTTCAAGGATGTGTTTACAAGCGCTGATAGTCCGAGCTTCTCTCTAACTTTATCTAACATGGCCCATTCCCTCATGGAAGGGAGTCAGAGCTTCTAAGTCAGCAGTCCGCAGACATCAGTGTGAGTAGACGTCACCACAGAAGCTTGTGAAGAAACTAACTGGTTTGCACTGTGAGCCTGGTTTTGCTTTCTTTCCTTACTTTTTTGTTTTTGGTTTTTGATTTTGTTTTTTTGAAATGGAAAACAAAAAAAGTACGTTAATCAGGAAGAGCTAACATCCATAAGGCATAAACTACATATGTTGGTAGTTTAATAAGATAAAGATTTACTTCTTGTTCACATAACAATCCAATGTGGATCGAAGGAAGTCTTTTCCCCAAATGCTCATTTGGGATTCACTCTCCTTTTACGCACTGGCTTCCATTATCCCTGAAGACCTCAGGGTCTTCTCTCTCTAGATGGGTGTCAAGAGGGTCACGAGAAGGAGAGTGTCAAGTGGGTCATCCAGAAGGGACGCACATGCACCCACCTTGTCCTGGCGGCTAGAGCACCATGCCATGGCCATGTGGCACAAGGGACACTGGGAAATGTGTGCCAGCCAAGGGCCCACAGGGAGAGGAAATGGGGCTCAGTGCATCTCCTTGCAGTATCTTCAAAGCCGTTCGAGGCACTTGAGGTATTGAGACCCAGGACTGGAGAGGTGCTCCTTCACTTTTACCTAAGACTGGTAGTCAGGGAGGCTCCCTCCAGGCACAGTGTGTGCAAGTCTCTGGGGTGGAAGGAGCTTGGCATACTGGGGAGACTCGAAAAGAAGCTGGGGTAGCTAGTTTCAGAGGAGATGAAGAAACTGGAAAGACGTGCGATCAGAGAGGGGCCAGGAACCAGACCGTGCTGGAGGCTGGGAGCCACGGCAGAGAATCCAGATTCCACGGGGCGTGCCATGGGCCACAAGTGACATGAACCAAATCACAGTTTTAAAAATATGCTTTTAAAATTACATTCCAAACCTGCATCGTTAGGAACATAGGGACTGCAGCAGATAAAGACAACCCCTTCTCTAAAGAACGGCTAAGGACAGGGGCGCCTGTGTGGCTCAGTCAGTTAAACGTCCCCCTCTTGATTTGGGCTCAGGACATGAGCTCTGTGTCAGACTCCATGTTCAGGGCAGAGTCTGCTTGAGATCCTCTCCCTCTCCCTCCGCTCCTTCCCTGGCTCACGTGCTCTCTAAATAAATAAAGAAATAAAATCTTTTAAAGCGGGGGCTGGGTACATACCCATCAAAGAAGTTATCAAAGGCTGCCTATTTTTATGTAGGTGTCCCAGTGAGTGAGACAGAAAGTAACTGTCCTGACAATTCCGTGACATTAAGGTCACCTAGAGTGGTCAGAGAGGAGAGCCCCAGGAGGATCTCAAAGGGCACCAAGCATTATGGAAAGCAACACAGAGGAGGTGGGAATTCCAGCTGGACTCAACTCAAGCAAAGACTCAGAAGTGGCATGAAACCTATGTGGAGGATCCCAGAGAGTCTTGGGCTGCAGGCTCGTGAAGAAGGAGACCCCACAGCTCTCCGTGTTGGAATAATGACCCCATCTGATGAGAACAGTTTCCTAAGATGAGGTCGTATCGAATTCCGAATCACACAGTGGAGATGCTTCCCTCGGTCCTGTGGGCCAGAGTAGATCCTCAAAATTTCAGTGCTCATTTGCCTCTTTTTGCCAGGCCGGTTGGTCCTTATGGGTGACCTTATTAATGTAACTCAATTCATGAGAGGGTGCTTGTTGCTACTGTGAAGGGCCGGAAAACCTGTGGGTTTCTCCACCAGGGCTGTAAGTAGGGGTATGATTGTGCTGGGACGGGAAGGTGTCCTCAGTTCCCTAGGACAGCGGTAGCGGCAAGTCCTACCACCGAGATGGGCTGGGACTGGGCGGCAGGTGCAGACAGACTTCTGCTCTTGCCTGCTCATTATCTCAAGGAAATTAGCTTTGGCTAGTTAACACGCCCCTGATGCACTGGTCCTAAGCAAATTCCAGAGAGCTGTGTTTCCACCGAGCCAAACTTTCATTAATTTACACATTACAGTCTACACAAGGCTTGGGCATGCTGACACAAATCCCCAGCTATTAATTGCATATTTTGGTATGGTAAAAGAATTCTGGGTAGAAGGGCAAAAGTCTAAGAACGTGATGAAGCCAGAACTAGACGCAGAAATACGAATCATCCTGTGGTCCTCTACGTGACTTGGACACAGGCCAGAAATTTGCCCTGAGATTCTGAACAGCCAAAGGAGGAAGGAAAATAGGATCTCTTATAAAATCAGTGTTTTCCATTAAATCAAAGCAAACCAATTGCCGAGAAGCACACAGTTCCCGAGACCCACTAGAAACTTCTCACACGTGTGCTAATAAAGAGGATGTGATAAGAACATTTTCTGCTTATAATGTTCCTGCATGCAGACTAACAGCATGACACTATAATGCAATTTAGGAAAATTAAGTCTAGAGGAAGCAAAAAACCCTGCAGATCATGTGAGCAGTTCAGCGGTTCTGCATCATCTGAGGGTAGTTTAAAGTAGGGCATCGACCGAGTGCACTAGACGACCTCCAGGAAATCTTCCATAAAACAAGTCCCAGTGAGGGGGTCAAGCATTGACAGACCTCACATGAACAACACTCACTCAACAAACACCTGTCAAGAACTCATTTGTTCACGGGGCAACTGAGTAAGGCTCCGTGGGTTAAGTGTCTCACTCTGGATTTCAGCTGGGGTACTGATCTCTGGGTCATGAGATCAGCTGAACATCGGGCTCCGCACTCCATGGAGTCTACTTGCCTCTCTCTCTGTCCCTCAGCTCCCCTCCTGATCTCTCTCTCTCTCTCAAATAAATCAATGAAATCTTTTTTTAAAAAAAGAACTCATTTGTTCAATGTTGGAGTTAGGGACAGATGAGTGAGTAGACCTGTACCCCTGCCCTTGAAATACTTCCAGTCTGTTCCAGGAGACGGACATACAGCCGATTACAGCAAAATGCAGTGCTGTGCCAGAGGGTGGGGGAGGGGCAAGTAAACCTCCTCATGGGCGCAGATGCCCAGGGAGTCATGACTGGGTGCATCTGATGGAGAGAAGGCAGGGGTCCTTCTAACCTGATATTGACCTTCCATAGAAGGAGCGAGCCTTTCTAGTTTGGATACGATTGTCTAGGCTCCTTTTTCATCGCCCTTGCTTTGCAAGAACAGCAGATAGAAGGAAAAGTATGCTATGCGAAATAAGTCAATCAGATCTCACTGATCTCACTGATCTCACTGATATGAGGATTTTGAGAGGCAGGGTGAGGGGCCATAGGGGGTAGGGAGGGAAAAAATGAAACAAGATGAGACCGGGGAGGGAGACAAGCCATAAGAGACTCTTAATCTCAGGAAACAAACTGAGGGTTCCTCTGGGGTGTGGGGGAGGGATAGGGTGGCTGGGTGATGGACATTGGGGAGGGTATGTGCTATGGTGAGTGCTGTGAATTGTGTAAGACTGATGATTCACAGACCTGTACCCCTGGGGCAAATAATACATTACATGTTAATAAAAAAAATAATAATAATAATAAAAAAAGAAGGGAAAGTACAGACATACATACTGCATTTTAGGCGATCGCCTTCAAGAGAAATAAATGGCAATGAACACAAAACTTCCAGAGAAACACAAGGGTCACTCTTTTCAAAGTGTTTTCATTTTTTTTTTTTTAAGATTTATTATTTTAGAGAGAGAGAGCCTGAGCCAGAGGGGCAGAGGGAGAGGGAGAGAAAATCCCAAACAGACCCTGCACAGAACACAGGACTCAATCCCACGACCTCTGAGATCACGACCCTAGTGGAAACCAAGAGGCAGTCACCTAACCATCTGTGCCACCCAGGCACCCCCGCTCTCCTCAATGTTTTGCAGTAACACTTGGTCCACTTCTGTTCGCAGGCCAGTACCGGGCTGTCGACGAGCCTCTTCTGGAACAGGTAAGTCAGCTTTCCCGACTTGTCAGTCTTTGACATTTACAAAGCCAGTGGTTCTTTTCAAGGTACTTGGGTGAATTTAAAGAAATTTAAACTTAAAGAAACAAAATTTAGAAAAGAAACAAAAACACCAACAAACTTTTCCAAATAGCCTGATTTCCTAGCAGAGACACCTGCACTTCGGTTCTTGTGTAGAACCTGTCTTCCCACAATACACACTGTAAATCAAACCATTGCGCTGTATACCTTAAACTTACGTAGTGATGTATCTCAATTATTTCTCAATTAAACTGGAAAAAATAAATAAGTGGATAATAAGGCATTAATAGACAGAGAGACAAAAAAAAAGAAGAAAGAAAACTGTCTTCCAATTACTCAGCTATGAAATGCAGATAAAAATTAACTCACATGGTCACTGCAAAGATGAAATAAGATGAAAATACCACCACATGGTGCTGGCAAGGGGGAGACGAGAGAAGCACTTCCTAAGGCTCATGGTGAAATCTTAAATTGGAACTCACTTTCTGGAAAGCCATTTCATAATAACCAATCAACATAAAAATGTCCACTTTCCTTAGCCCAATAATCCTATGGCTGGAATTTAAACTAAGAAACTAATCTGAAATTTGGATTAATATGTCAACATACTCATTTGTATTTTATAATAATATGGTTAAAGAGAAACACTGGAATCATCCTAGATATTCAATAACAGAAAAAAAATTGACTAGATTATGATGTATTCATATGATGAAGCCATTAAGAGTATTGACAAGAATTTTAATGACTGAAGAAAATTTGAAATTTATAACATGAACTCAGCTACCTAATGTTATATTAGTTTATTGTTAAATTGTACATCATTTAAATAGTTTTAACTGGCATATCTATAGATAATATTGGGAACAAGTAGATAGATGAGAGGGAGAGAGAGAATTTGCCTTTAAAATCATTGGTTCTTCACTGTTTGAAAGCCTTCTTTAGAATCAGATTAAAGCTACAGATCCTCACCCCAGGACACACACGCATAATCAATCAAATCAACCAATCAATCCATCACAAATATTTTATAAAGTAGGAGGCTTGTGGACAGAAAAGACTGAGTTTTAGTTAAGAAAACCCCTGCTATTGATAGTAGTAGGTTGAAAATAGATTATTAAATAGATGCAAGTCATTATATTTAAAATAAAATTCTGTATCTTTCTTATTCTGGAAAGAGATAAACCAAAATATTAATATTTAGTCCTGGGGGCAAGATTCTCAGGGCCTGGTGTAGATTCTCTACAGACCTGGGGTGATGGTTGCTGTTCCCCCTTGTGTCTCTCTGTGCCCTGACACCACAAAGTCTAGCAAGGGGATTAGACTAAAGATCTCTGTCTCAGATTCTTCTAGCGGGTCCAAGATTTCCCAGAGGAACTGCACTCTGCGGAGTCTTGGTAGTTGCTGTAACAGTATGTAAATGAAGCCCTTGCAACAAAATGTCCATCTGTCAAATCCCAAAAGGAGTTGCTCCAGGTCAGAACTCACTTCTGTGTGCAGTTCTGAGGGAGAATAGCCCAGCCACCTTCCCCTCTTTGCCACGTCAATTGTGAAAACCCCTGGAGTTCCCCTCCTGGCAGGCTTGCTTTGCCCTGGGCACTCAGCTGTACCGAAACTCCGTACATTAACTAGAGAAAAAGGATCTATCATGGGCAGGTGTCATGGGCAGTGTCAAAGTAGAACCTTTATGGACATTTTACTCAATTAATCTCCAACTACAACCAAATAAAGCAGATTTAGCCATCTCTAATTTACAGATTAAGCATGTGAGTCAGAGGGGTTAAGTAACCTCCCCAAGGTCATAAAGTGGATCCAGTTTAGATCTAGGAGTAGGTGACTCCATCTTGGATCTATGCTGCCCCCAAGCAGACCGATACTGTCTGGTTTCCCACCCAAGAATTCCTGGTCCGAGCCCTGCTTTCCTCCTAAGACCAGACCAAGAAGGCAGGGTTTCATAGCTGTAACACCTGGTTGCTCGGGGCACAGTGTCCAGGCAACCATGCCAATGGCCCAACTCCAGCTTTGTTCAGTGACCTAACCTCTTTCCATTGGTCATCAAGGTCCCCCTTTCGATCCTGTTCCTACTCCTGGGTCATTTTGCTGGTCCCTGTTTTCTTAGACCTGAGCCCCTTGAATTTTATAATTGCCTGAGCCCTCAGTTCTTGAAGGACTTAAGCCTTGGTCTCCTTTAGGAGCACTTCGATAGGAATCAGGGCAGCACACTGAAAGCCAAACTCATAGTCTTCAGGGAACCCACCTCCTATACACTCTCCCATGGAGAACACTGACGTACTTTTGCATCAAATAAGCAGAGTTACTTAGAGCCCACAGAAAGCTTAAAAGGCCTTCCAGACAGGGGTTGGTGAGTCCCCACAGCACTCCTGCTCACCTGGAAATTGGGACCATCACGGACATTGTCTTTACCTGTGCCAAACTGCTTTGGCAGAGCAATGATGAAAAGAGTCGTGCTTGGAGCTGGTAAGCAACTGGCCCACATACACTAGAGAACTGGAATCCTGCAGAGCTGGAATTTAAACACAAGCCTCTAATTCCAAGCCCCTCCACTATAATAAAACAACCTCCTAGACTGCTGTGTTCATACAACGAAATAACGTACCTAAAGCATCTAGCACATGTCAAGTCCTTAACAAACATTAGAGGGGCTCTAGGGGAGGATTGGCAACCTTGCTTTATCTCTGCATTCCTTCAATTGTCATTAGCACAGCGGCAGCCACAGTAATATTTATATATGTGTATGGTATTATATACAATACCATCAGGTATTTTGCTCAAAACTTTAGATGCATTGTCTCATTTAACTTCTGGTTGCCGGTATCACTCTATAACTCTGGGTGATTGTAGTAGTGTGGGTGAATATCATCTAATTCAAAAATAAATTTGAAGTGACCTCCAATAAAGATTATCTCTAACTGGGGAAATTACAGGATCAATGAAAATTTTTAAATCATACCCATTATTACACACTAAATCGAGTTAAAATCCATTATTTTATGTACTTGCTTATTTAACAAGCACATATTAAGAATCTACTATGTGCAAAAAAAAAAAAAAACAGATATGGTGAAGGCTATAATGCAGTAACTTTGACTTTAAGCCTTCAGTCTTTGACTATAAAATAATTGGGAATCCAAAGAAAGACTTAGTGGGCTGCCCAATTCATGTAGTGTGACTAGGATAGGCTGGCAAGAAGTGAAATGCCCTCTACAGAATCAAAAAGGAACTTAAAAACTCAGGATCTGAGCCCAGGCTCACACTGTTTGCCATTGCACTCCCTGGTTAAAAGTCAAAATTATGGATGTTGCAACACAAGGAATGCCCTAGATTCTTCGCCTTTCATCTTAGGCTCAGAACAATTTTAATACCCGGCACTGGATTCTAGAGGAGGTGGATGTGGCAGAAGACCTAGGTTCTGCCTATCGATGGCACCTATGACCTCTGTGGTTTTCAGAAGTCACCATTCCCAGTTTCTATATTTGTAAAAGGAAGATGTAAATTCTTAATCCTGAAGGCCAAACTGGGGCATGTGCATGCCAATCTCTTGTAACTGGATCTGTTATTCATAGCTACGGTCATCTGGGGTCTTAGTGGGAATTTTAAGAGAGACAAGGGATCTTTCTGTATGAAAGACCATTGAGATTAGCATCTGGGCTGAAACACAGCACAATGCTGAATCCAAATCCCAACACATAGGTGCAGATTCCAGAATTTCTGTGATGGGGATTACATCTCTTGCTGGGTGGTACCCAATCCTGCCATCTCCAGTGTTCAGACTTGGATCTCATTAATGGTATATAGAAATACAACCGAAATTTGTATATTGACCATGTATCCTGACACCTTGCTGAATTGTTTATTAGTTCTTATAATTTTTTTAGTGGGTTCCTTGGAATGCTCTACATACAAGATTCCATCATCTGCAAATAGATCTCCTTTCTTCTTTGAAAGGCTCATGTGATTACACTGAACCACTCAGGTGATACAAGGATAAGGACTGACGATGAGTAATCTTAAATACCTCCTTAATGTCCCTTCATAGCAGTACCCAGATTATTATTTGATTGAATAACCAAGAATGGGAATATTTGAGGATATCTTTAAGATTCTGCCCACCACAAGAATTTAACTGCCCAGATTCTTACAGGTTTTCTTCTAAGAGAATCTATACATCACTGTAGCCCCTCACCTTTGTTATGACTGAACCTTCCCTTGACTCACTCAACCGTTTCCTCCTGCTTAGGAAAGGAACTTTGCTGTGGCAGTTCTGGATGGATCGAAAGACCACATGGATGGCGACTATGAGGACCCTGAGCTTCACATGGTAGAAGCATGGCCATCAATACAAATTTTGCCAGCCAGGCCTATAAAGGAATCAGAATATGCAGGTAACATCTGGTGTCTAAAATCTGGGAATGCACATCCATGACGCAATACTGCACGGCAGTTAAAGCCGCAGATGCCGAATTAAACAACTCCAGGCTAAAATCCTGCCTCCGTGGCTTACTTGCTGTGTGGCCTTGAGCAAACCTAAAAAATTCATTTTCTTACCTAAAAATGGTGTTCATAATAACAGAACTTACCCCCCAAGAGTTCTTTCAAGTTCTCAACAGGACACTTGGCACAGAGTCAGAACTCTGTAACTACGAGTTGTCACTATCATGATGCTCTTCCTGAGTCCAAGGAGCAACCGGAGAGCATGGCAGAGGGTGGATAGGCAGGGCTGTGGGGCAGCATGGGAACTTTAAGACAGAGTTTGCATAATGGAGAATAGCATGAAAGAGAAGACTTTTCAACTTGGCTGACTTGTTTTATAGGCAACCAGCATGTATGTAGCCCCAGGACATGGCAGCAAAGCCAAGCTTTTTAAGAGTAAGGAAGATATAATTTCACATACACCCTGCCTCTTCCCAACTGGGACACACTCAAGTTCTCTGAACTGTAGATACAGCACAGGGCTGTAAGGGAAAAGAGGAGGAAGCCCTTGTGACTTCTGAGGGTCTGACCCACAGAGACGAGTCTACAGAAGTTGTTTCAGAAAGAATCACCTTGCAAATAACGATGAAACTCCTTAGCTCATTCACTCAACAAGCAATTACTGAGTACCAGCCATGTGCAGTTACTGTGTTAGGACTGATCAAGTGACACAAAGATAAACAAAGCAGGATCTCCATTCTCGGGAAGGTCACAATCTAGGGGCAGATGCAGAAAGATCAACAGATAATTAGGATAGACTATGCTAGGTGTGTAATACAGAAAGAAGAACCACAGTGTTGGTGTTGGGGTGTTGGTGGGTGGGATCTAGAAAGATTTGCAAAGGGCGTGACAGCACAGGGCTTGAAGGGTGGGCAGGAGTTCCCAGAGACTGAGAAGAGTAAAGGATTCTCAAAGAGTAGAGGATTCTCAAAGACTCTGGAATTTACACATACAGACTGAGAGGAATACAGGTCCTACTCCTTGGGCTTCAATCTCTTAATCTGTCCAGTGAGTTTGTAGATATGCACATATTTTGTTAATTGTAATGTGCTGAGTCCACATAAGGTAAGACTTCAAATTTTTCTCTTTCCACAGATACACGCTATTTCAAGGGTATGATGGACACTCCCAATCCCTTAGACACCAAGACCTCTGTCCCCATGGAGCGCCATCCCTGGTGCACACAGATGGGGCTGGAGAAAGTGAGTAAAGGTTTGGTCATGTGACCCAAACATGGGCAGGGCAATTCCTAGCAGCCGGGAGCTTCCCCATCTCTCATTCCCAAGGCATCTTGCTAGTGATGAGCACGCTGAGTTCAGCAAGGTGTAGGGGAACTGATTTCTGTGACTGCTGAAGTCATGGTCCCAGGGAAGGAGCACCAACAAGGGAAGAGGACTAGCATTTGGGAAGGTTTTCTGTGAGGCGTTGGAGTGGGGACTCCTCACAGGCATTTCACCTGAGGCTTGCCTCCTTTTCCAGAAGCAAAATTTGACTCAGATCTTATTGATAATAACATGTCATTTTGCCCAGACTGTAGGCCCAATGCTGACAGCTGGTAACAGGGTGCTAAGAAGTAAGTCAAGCAACCTCTCTTAGTCCTTTGTAACCTCATCTGTGAAATGGGCCTAAAAATCCCTACCATGCTTTACTTTGAGAGGCTGTTTGGACCCGACATATAAGAGACTTATGAATATATCCTGTAAATGCAAATGCCATATATATATATAAAATTTTATTTTTAATAACACTTTTGCTAATGATTCATTTTCTTGATGCAGAAATACAAATGAATCACTCCTGGAGTTTCAGGGTATACCAGGCACGATGCCATGTGACATTTTGTGTCCACATTCTCTGTGCAGACCTATTTCATGCAAGAGAGTCCCAGTGTCATAGGCACCTGTTTTTTTTTTTTCTTTTCCTATTAAGTTCTGCTTATAAAATGATTTCCCATGTGATAAACAAGCATTAATAGCATAATCTTTATAGATATATCATACCTCATCATGGCATTTTTAATAATTTTACTTAACCATTGAGTAAAAACATTTTAAAAGCTTTGGTACATGTTGTAAGATTTCTTTCCTGAAAAATTTCAATTTACCCTCCCAGAAGCCTTATACGAGAATGTGCACCTCACAGGACTCTCACCAAAACTGGCTAGTGCTTTATTAATCACATTTTTAAAGGGATTTCACTGTCCTTTTATTAAATTTGTCTCATATTTATTAGTGAGCATGAACATGTTTTTAAATATTTATAGTGCATTTTTCCCTGTGCATTATTGGTTCACATTGTCTATCTATTTAACTTGAGGGCTTCTGCTAATATTGATAATCAAAGGAAACAACAAATATTACCAGGTAATGTCATTTACCCAGAACACATCCAGGAGAGTTTGGGAGAACAGGATGAGAGATGAAATATTGAACACTTCCGCTTTACACAGGCAGCAACCTAAACTTTAATCATTCATTCAACAAATTCATTCAAGAAATATGTGTTGAGTGCCTGCCACGGATCAGACACAATGATGAGCTCCCACATGCAGTGGTGAATAACCAAGGCCCTGTGCTCATGAAATTTACATACTGGTGGGAGGAGACTGGAAATAAATAAATAAACAAGCAAATAAATAAATAATAGACAATATGCTAAGTCATAAATACTTTTTAAAAATCATTAAACCAGGGTAAGGGTAGCCAAGGAAGGTCTCCCTGAGTAGAGATGGGAATGAATGAATAAATGGAAGAATGAATGACATTTAATCCTTAAAATACCCTTGCAAGATGAGAATTATAACCCCCATTTTAAGAGCTCCAACTTTTTTTTAAGATTTTACTTATTTATTTGACAGAGCAAGAGAGATGGGCGGAAACACAAGCAGGGGGAGCAGTAGGCAGTGGGAGAGGGAGAAGCAGACTCCCTGCTGGGCAAGGAACCAGACTTGGGGCTCCATCCCAGGACCTTGGAATCATGACCTGAGCAGAAGATGCTTAACTGACTGAACCATCCAGGCGCCCCAACAGCTCCAACTTTTATGAGCTCTTTGAGCCAGTTACTTACCCTCTCTGAACCTGTATTATCTTAGCTATAAAATCTCATCGTTGTTATGATAATACATACAGAGCATAGTGCTTAGCAGGAAGCAATCGGTCAATAGCAGACCTCTTCTTGAGAACAGGGACCATTTTAGCCCCAGCACTTAGCACAGTACCTTGATGTAAGAGGATCTCAGGAGATACCGGTTAAATGGAGGAAAATGAATGAACAAAGAAACTCTCAATCATTTGAACTGAACCTTGAAATATGAGCAGCTGTTTCATAGGAAAAGAAACCCAGGCTCTACTGACTTCTGTCCACATGGAACCCTTTTTCAGCCTGGTCTTCAAAGTTCTCAGGTGAACATTTGCTGCTGTCAGGAACATCTGCACTGGGGCAGCCCCACAGGGGTTGTTGGACAAGGAGGAGGACGCTTCAGGGCACTCATCACAGGAGCATAAAGCATATTCAGGGAACAGTAAGAATTGCAGAGCGACTGGACCAGTGGCTGAAGATACAAATTCTGGTCTGGTTATTAAAGAATAGAGAATATCCACCTAAATACTTGAGCTTCCCTTTCCCCCAGGATTCAGTGATTCGTTCCCCTTTATATGTAAGTAGGCCTTTGTTAGAAGAATTTTTTTAAAGATAATTCTCGTTGGAGTTTTTAAGACACTATGCCAGAATGTAAGCCTCCATTCTAATTACTTTATACTTCCTTCATAATATCCTTGTAGCTTTCTGTTACAATACAGATTTCTTCCTTTAGCTAGATCACTTTGCAAGTGGAACTATAACCTCAGCATATCAAGTCAAGTGAAATCATGTGAGAAAAAGAATATGGGAAACTCAGCACAATGTTGGCCGGGGGCAGGGTGGGGAAGTTGAATTATTAATTAAGTAAGGACTTGAGCTCAATTCAGATAAGGAGGGAGTTTTATTCTTATGATCAATACTTGAATAATCACATTTTTATGAGAAGCAAGTTCTATTTTTCATTATAGCCTCATTCTCAAGAGTTAATTCTTACTACTTCTATATCCACTGTAACCTCTGTTGAGAGTAAACCATTGATGACAGGGATCTTCAATAATCCTGACGAGAGGCCAGTTCCTACCTAGACTCCTTAGGTTGGCTACAACTGTCTTCGACCACTGAGCCTCTGCCCATCTTTTCATTTATTGCGCATTTGCTATGTACGAAGCACTGTGCTCAACAATGGGGATGAAAAAATGAGCCAATGCCCAGAGTCTAATGGAAGAGTCTAATGGAAGTGTAATGTGAAGTGCTAAGACAGAAGTGAGCATGGTTCACAGAAGCTGCATCACTTACCCCAGCTAGAGGCTTTTGAGAAGGTTTCTGGAAGAAACAGTGCAAAGCAGTCTTTGACGCATCATTGTATGGTCATCAGTGACCCTCATTAGGGACCATTTTGCCCCTAGGGGACAGCTGGCAATGTCCAAAGACAGGCTGGTTGTCAGGACCAGTTGGGGAGTGCTACTGACATCTACTGGTGAAGAACAGGGACATTGCTAAGAGTACTATAATGCTCAGGGCAGCCTCCACAGCAAGGAATTGTCCAGCCCCAACTTTCAATGGTGCTGAGGTTGAGAAATCTGTGTTATAATGTGCTATAAGGTGTTGTGAGCTCAGATCTCTGTGTCTCTGAGCCCTTTAGAATCCAAGCTCTTATTCCTCTTTTTCCCTAATATTCCAGCATTGATGCAGACTTATAGTGGGCACGGATAAATATTTATCAGACAGAAAATGGGAGGAGCCCCCTTGGGAGGGGCAGAAAATATTCTCAGCCCTGGAATCCTATACTAACACCAGCAGAGGGCACTTACTGCTTGGGAAGGTATAGGGCAAAGAAGTTCTTTCACACAAAAGGACCAAATGGATCCAAATGCCCAAAGACACCAAATTAATTTGGCTACCAAAGGGGAAAAGTGTGGGAATGCTGAGGAACCCCCATCCCTAAGATCCTAAGCACAATGGGTCCACCTGAGATAGAGACAAGAGAGAATCTCTACTGCTTCTATAATCAGGCTTGTGGTGGGAGGTGGACATAAGCCTTGAGAGACCCCATCTATAAGGCAGGCACACAGGGAAAGCTGAAAGTTGAAGGTACAACAGAACACTGAAAAACCCATCCAGCACCCCAACCTCCACAGAGTAACACTTAAGGAACTGGAAGTCGTGAAGGAGGCCATAGTGACAACAACATCCAAAGGACGCTCAACTCTTATTAGATTAATGGGCCAGCAAAAGACCCACACACCTTCCAGGCATGTACGGTGGTCCCATATTCCACAGAGGAAAAGAATGAGACAGTGAACATCATAGGGTAATAAGTAACAGGCTATTCAATGATCCTTCTCCCTCCCGCCATCCATCTTGTCTACCTCAACTTGATGCCAATGAAGAGTAATGCTACAACCTGTACTTTCAGTGTTCTCTAGAAACATAGGAGATAGATGACAGAGAGATACAGAGATACAAAGAGACACAGAGACAGAGACATAAAAGAGTGATTATGTGGGCTCCGTTCCTTGATCTACCATCTGAAAGCTGGAGCTCCAGGAAAGCCAGTGGTGTAAATTCTAGTCTGAGTCGAAAAGGCCTGAGAACCAAGAGAATCAATGATGTAAATTTCAGTCTAGGGCAGAAGACCAATATTGCAGCTCAACACTCAAGTACAGAGACAAAATTCTTCTTTCCTTTGCTTTCTTATTCTATTCATCCCCAACAGATTAACTGATGCCCACCCACACTGGGGAGGGCCATCTGCCTTACTCAGTCTGACTCAAATGCCAATCTCATCTGGAAACACCTTCACAGACACACCCAGAAGTGTTTAACCAATTATCTGGGAATTCTGTGGCCCTGTCAACTTGACACATAAAATTAACCATCATAGACCCCACTGCTGACCTAGGCTTAGAGGCTTTCAAAAACACTGGGCATCATTATGATATCTTCATTTTCTTCTCCACCCTCTTGCCTAGCAATTGTAGAGCCCCTAATGGTTGACCAGTGCCTTTAATAATATTAATAACGATAGCTAATAACTCTTAAGCTTTGTTGGTGCCATTCCCTGTTCTAGGCACCTTGCATGGTATGTCTCATGTAATCACCCCATCTTCATGATGTATCAGTACTTTTGTTACCATAATTTCACAAATGAGGAAATTGAGGCTCAGAAGGTTAAGTGACTTGCCACATTCTCAAACACAAGCATTTTTATGCCAAATACCATCCAAGGCCACTACAGTAGTCGTTGGCACAATGGTTCACACATTTACGTTTTTTTACATATGTTAACTGACTGCCAACTATACACATATGGTGAGTCTCTAAGAATGATGTGTCCAGGGACTTATGCCCTGACCCTGGGGAGTAACCCTACAGAATGGCAACACATTTGATGGTATCATAGTCACAACTGAAGAGATAACGGTGCCACATTGTCTTCCACAGGTGGGCAAACCCGTTTCCAAGGATTCCAGAAGCCAACATGTTAAAGGTAAAGTCAAGTCACAAAGTTTGAAACACAAGGATATGTCTTTGCTTCCAAGAAATCTGTTGGTGGTCACAGGTTATCTTTGTTGGTGGTCACAGGTTATCTTAATCAAGATGATGTATTGGACTGTCCTTCATGAAATAATGACTTTTGGAAAGGCTTTTACACATCTTATGCCTTTTTATCACCTTACCTTATTGATGAAGAAATTGATAGTGTAAGTTCATATTCCATGGCTATGCAATTTCAGAAAGGAACGGCTTTGAGACATATGGGTTGCATTAAATATATAACTAAGTTATTTCTCCAAGCATATCCCCAGTAAAATCACAAGATAGAAATCTAATTTTAAAATGTTGATTAATTCATATGAAAACAGATTTTGAAAGCTTTAGGCAAAGCAACTCAATTTGGAGATGAAGGTACAGGTAGGAAGCTGAAAGGAAATAATCAATTTCAGTAGTGCTGGAAGCACACATGGAGGACAGCCAAAGAAATTTAATTGGATCATACACATTATAGCTCCTCTCATCATCTCCCCTGTGCTCCATCTTCTCTCACAATGTCCAAATGGAAAAGATAGCAATGATTTACACTTCCCAGTACTTGAAACATATCAAATTTATCCTTTATGGGTCCAATGCTATATTCTATAACCTATTATTAACATCTTATTTTCTTTCATGGGAAGGTGTAACAGCTAGGGTCCTAATAGGAGACAGATGGCAAACACAAATTAGGATGACTTAAGGAAACTTATTTACAAAGGAACAATTTACTGAGGTGTGTGGGGTGTATGGCTGATGTGGGAACTAGGGCTAACAGCAGTAGCATTGTCGCCACCCCCAGCCCAAAGGAATGAGGGGACAGTTATAGAAAACCAGAAGCACACCACCTTGAGAGGAGGGACACCAGCAGCCCCACTGAGTCTCATGGAGGGGAAGCCAAAGGAACACATGCCCACCAACTTCCCTCTCTAACCCACCTCTGAATTCCTACAGGGACTTTGCAATGACTGAACCCAACCAGAAACCAGAGGGCAGGGCGGTCAATATGTGGTCCATGCTGGTTAGTCCTCAGGGGTGGAGAGTGGAGTGGAGCAGAGGCAGATGGAGATGGTACAGGATGCAGGAGCATCCAGAGGCACAGAGGAGATCTGCACAACAGGAGGAGTGGTGGAAGGAGCAACCAGAGTAGCCAAAACATAGGCTCTGCCCCTTTCCTGGCTGTGTGACCTTAAGTGAGTCACCTAACCTTTCTGGGTCTCACTTTTCTCCTCTTTGAAGTGTGAAATGGGCAGGGTTTTTATGATTACTCAATTCAGGAGCATTCACCGAGGCAGGAAATTATAGCTATTCTCAAACCTTCCTCCTCCCCCGTCTGCCTTCCTTCCATACCACCCTTAAACCTCCCCCAAAATAGGAGCTTCCAAATCGGTGCCTCTTTAGTCCTTAAAATGTCAGTACCTTCAATGTATACAGTACTTGATTCAGAGCTCTTCCCCATGAACTCATGTATTTTATGAGAACTCACATAACTCAAAGTGAATTATGTAGACCAAGTATTTTCAGACCTCTTGACAGAGAAAGGGACCTGGAGCACAGAGCGATCCCAGATGAGAGCATAATTGTTTGATACACGAATGTTCCATGTCATCCTAGAACTTTCACAGACACGTATTGAGAAATGAGTCCTGGAGAGAGAGAAGACAAAATGGACCTCACAATTCCTTCCTTTTTTATATATCACCATAGACATCCAACTTCATTTCTTTGATTGCAGAAGTTTCTTTGACCATTATTCTACATTATCGAGATGTCTGTTGGTCTATTAAGCTGTTTCTCATCCCCATTCCAATATGCATGTTGGGGGAGCACATCCCCCCACAACTCCAAGATGTCCTCAGGCACCTCAGGCAACATAGTTGTAGAGCTATATGTCTACAACTCAACCCAATCCTGATATTATCCACTCAGAGGTAGCATCAGATTACACAAGTTGAGGGCTCAGTCCACAAGCCTGTCCCCACTTCAGATGCCAGTCACAAGTCCAGATTGTCACCTGTGTTTCTGACAGATGATAGATTGGAGGTCCCAATGACACCCCTTTCTTAGGTTCCAATAATTTGCTAGAGAGGTCACAGAACTCAAAGCAAGCTATTACTCATTAGATTACAGTTTATTATGAAAGGATGTAAGTCAGAAAGAGCCAAACAGAAGAAATGCACAGGATAAGGTATGTGGGAAAGGGTGTGGCACTCCCATACTTCCTTTATCTCCAACCCAAAAGCTCTATGAACCCCAACCTTTTCGGTTTTTATGGAGACTTCATTACATTGGCATAATTGATTAAATCACTGAGCATTAGCAAATGAATTCAATCTCAAGCTTCTCTCCCCTCCCTGGGATGAGTGTGGGAGGTAGAGAAAGTTCCAATTCTCTAGTCATATGGTGGGCTCTCCCCATCCCCCCCAAAACCATTCTCAGATGCAGTCCAAAAGTCACCTCTTTAACATAAGAAGACACCTTTATAGTTTTCATCACTTAGGAAAATCCAAGTGATTTATGAACTCTGTGCCAGAATCCTGGAGATGAGGATCAAATATATATTTCTTATTATAAATCACAGTATCACAACTATCCATGCATATATTTATCTATGCTTTACCTGAACTCACAAAGCTACTGGGGTGGTTAACAAAAACTTACATAGTAAAATGGAAGAAAATAAAAATAAAGTCCTAGAGTGAATCTAGGTCGACTATAACATGAAGACAAAGATAAAATTCAGGACCCTCGGGTACACATCACTACACTCTTAAAATTAAACCACTGGCTCACCTCCTCAGCTTTCTGGTAGTCTAAGCAAACAGGAGGTCATGCTTCTTAATGTGATATTAATTGCGCATAATGGAAAAGCAAACTAATTTCTAAGAAAGCACAAGGACATTTCTTTCAGAGTTATGTCAGTGCTATCAATCTTGCAGTGAATGTAGGCTGGTATATGGGGACCATGGCTGCAAATACATGGCTGTTTTTGAAAAGGAACCCCCCACTAGACTGCATACAGGATATCAGTGAAAGCAGAGTTCCCAGAATTGAGGCTTGTAGGGAGTAAGTGGAGGTTGCATGAGAAACTTCTGCAGTAAGAGTTACTCTCTTTACATCCTCTCTTCCTACATTTCCCTAATTGATGGTTCTCCATCACCCCCTCAGAGTGCTAAGGAACCGCAGAGAGAAGGAAGCTCAAAGGGGTGAAATTAATATGAATACCCCCATTTTTAGGACCAGGCATCTTGCTGGAGAATGCGTGAATGATTTATGTGTTTATTACAAAATTCTGTATTTTTGATGGAAACACATTCTCAGATAATTTATTCATTCTCACAAAATGTCATGGAAAAAACATATCGGGTGGTTCAGCAATGACAGAATTTTATGGTGATGTTTTTCATCAAGTTGAGCAGTTATAGATTTATGTTAATGTACACTTCATGTCATTTTTCTTGCGATCATATTCTGCCATTATCTGGAAACTATCAGATTTCAAGATCTTATCTTCCCTGAAACTTGGCTTTTTTAATTCTAAAAATGGGTGAAAGTTTATTTGGGGGCAAAGTATTTATATATAATAGTAGTACAGCTTGTTTGTGATGAGCCATTAGCACTCACCACAAATCCAAAAAAAACTGTCTTCTTTTCAGAGAAGGATAGCTGTAATGTTCAAATATAGGGCAGCTTAGCTTCTTAATGCTGAGAATAAAGGACGTTAAAGCGAATTTCTCTTGGCCTCAGATGTGAACCAAGCACAGACTGTGAACCAATTTTCTCTGAGGTGACAAGCATACCATATGCAAGAATGAATTTATAACGAAATACAATATACTATCCAAGAAAAGAAAGAGAATTATACACAGGTGACTGAACATGTACATCCAGAAACATGAGCTTGGTTGAAAAGAAGCAAAATAGAATTCCATATAATACCATCAAAAGGCCTTTCTTCTCATTTGCTTTTAGAGGAATTTGGATGCCAACAAAATTAGAATCAGAGATGAGTTTGAGTTAATCTGGTTTAACTCCCTCATTTTATGCAAGGAAATATAGCAAGAGAAGTGGCTAGCTCAAGGTCACAGAGACCAGAGCCTAGACCAGAACCCAGGGTTTTGTCAACGATGGCAATGTTTCCAGAGTTTTGCTGTATTTGCTAGTACCTAAAATCCATTCTGCAAACTCCCCTCCTGATTCCTGTTATCCCACGCATCCGAACGCTGCAAGGTTTAGTGCTAGACATGAATTGATGGACGATACTGCCCCCTAGTGCCAGAATATGGCAACAAAAAACGTCGCAAAAATGATGGACTTCAGCATCCTTTGGATTTTATCTTAAACAAAAATAACAAGCCTTGGGTCACAGAGGTTATCAGAAATAAATTTAAGATTACTCTCCTATAATCCTAGATTTAAATTTATTTCAGACACAACAAAATCTCAGAAATAGCTTAAAAGCAACAAAAGCAGGGATGCCTGAGTGGCTCAGTTGGTTAAGCGGCTGACTTCGGCTCAGGTCATAATCCCAGGGTCCTGGGATCGAGTGCTGCATTGGATTCCTTGCTCAGTGGGGAGCCTGCTTCTCCCTCTGCCTCTGTCTGCTTGTGTTCTCTGTCTCTGACAAATAAATAAATCTTTAAAAAAAACTTTCAAAACAGAGGCATTGATACAAGATTCAGTTCAAAGTTGATGTCATAAATTTATTATAACTGGTATAAATTTTATAAAAATCCCTCGGTAACAGGACTACAGGAAAGCATTTGCCTCTCCATCACATACACAGGAAAGAATAAGGCGCAGAGAAAAGGAAGGGTGTCTGATAACTGCTCGTTTTAACACATACGGTTTTCTGAAAGAGAAATGTAAAGTAGCCACAAATAAAGCAATTAAAAACAAGGGAGTTAGTACACTATGTGATAACTACTAGGGTAACAGGGCACTTTGTTTAAAATTACTTGTTCCAGGAATTGAATAGCATAAGACCTTAGACCATGAAGAGCCCGCACTCTGGTCCAGTCAACTCTAAGTATTCTGGGAACTCAACAGAGCGCGTACTTCATTCTGCCTGGGGGGAGATCAGTGTCTCTCAGGAAGGCTTCACAGAGCAAGGGGCATTGGTCTGAGGTGGGAGAAAATGACCTCACGGGAAGTTAAACATGGTTTTTGATGCTTAGAAGTAGCTAGAATATGGTTGCATGAATGTGAAACCTGGGGACATGGAGCCCTGGGTTCACATCCCAGCACTACTGCTTTCCAAATAAGAAAACTCCAAGGATCTTAACCTCTCCACATTAGTCTCCACATCTCTAAAGTGGGGGAGATACCAGCTACATCATACAATATCTGTCTTTTTAAAGGTAAGGACAAGTGAAAACCTATAGCACCATCACTGACTCACGGCGGACCCTCCACAGAGGCCTGCTGAACTGACCAGATTCACAGGGTCCTGGGCTCCCTCTGACCCTTGCCTTTCTCCCTGACTCTCTCTCTAAGACTCTAAGAGAGTCTTCCTGAGTCTCTAAGCTAAAACCATTCATGCTTTATCCAGTCTGGTGCTCAGGGTACAAAATAAATCTTGTAGATGAATATGAAAAACAAGTTAGCCTCCTCAATCACAAGGATCAACGTTTATTCAATGTTGTTTTCTCTGTAGCAAACACATAGCATTGTGCTACACACATAGTGGATGCTTAGTAAATATTTATTCAATTAAATCTAAAATTTAGCCCATTTTAATAGTGTATTCAATAAGCATTGCCAGGTGTCACCAGAACACCTAGTGATGAACCTGTGACCCCCTAGTGGGGGTCATGCACCTGCACTAGGTGGGGGCCTGTGGAGGAGCAAGTCAAGAGGCCCATATTGCTTGCTTCTGGTCCCATTTCTTTCTCTGCCTCTAAATCTAGGCAAATGATATTCCCTCACTGGGCCTTAATATCCCATCTGCAGAAAGACAGCAGAACACAATGGTCTCTAGCATTTTGTGAATCTCTGGGTATTGTTCAGACACACAAACCCAACCACCCCACTGCCCATGTCAGCCCTGAAGTCCTAGTCCTTCATGTGCCCTGCCTGCCCTCCCACCCTCATTCCCTGAAACACCAGGTCAGGGAAGAAGAGCTTCCCCAGGCTTGTTTGAGGAAGAAGCTTCTGTCCTACATCCATCACTAACCCCAACACACAGCTGTCAATTACATGGTCAAGGGTGTGTTGATGTACACGCTCCTGCCACTGTACTGTCTCACCTGACTTAAGCAGTTGCTTAAGAGGGTGTGTCCCTCTCAAATTCATGGCTTTGCCTAACTTACTCTCTCCCTGCCCCACCCAAAGAATGGTGTCAGCAATTTATCATTGGAATTAACTTCTGAATGCTTCAACGGACTTGGAGACATTCCTCAAACAGGCCTTGTCAAATCTACATTACCCACTTGGATCATAAGTTTCTTCGTTAGGCTCTTCCATAATTAATCATCAGGACATGCAGTCCTAAAGGTCCCTGTCCATATATCCTAAAACTGTTAGACATGATAAATACTATAACTCAGCCCAGACTTTATCCATTTTTGTCCAGAGTTTATTTCTCTAATTACAGAACATTACACTGATGGTCTATTTCCGAAGTAATGATCTTCATGATCATATTTCATAGATAAAGGGTATGGCATACATTGAACACAAATTGAATGGCAGCTAAGTGAAAAACAAGTATTATTTTATTTAATTCTAACCACATCCAAGGAACTATGCCTCATAATCTGCATTCTACAGACACAGAAACCAAAGCCCAGAGTGTTTCCCTAATTTTCCCGCCGTCACACAGTAAGTGACAGAGGAGGGATTAGAATCCCATGTGAATGATTTCAAAGACCCCATTTGTTGCCATTCTGTTGTTCATTGTCCCTTCTATCAACAAACACATTCTTGGATCCCACATATCTTTGTCCCTCCATTTAAGTCACAGATGAGGACACTGAACCCCTGAGAGGACAATCTGTGTTAAGTCACTCAGCTCACTAGTGGTAGCACCAGCACCAAATCACAAGCCCTGGTAAATGTCTGGAAACAGATCTCTTGGGGAAAAAAGTATGAGAACAGATTTGGAGAGCTGACATTATCCTACTTCCAGACGTACTGTAAAGGTCCAGTAATCAGGACAGTGCAATATTGGTGAAGCAACAGACAAATGCATCAGTAGAGCAGAATGGAGAGCCCAAAAATAGACCCACATATAGTCAGCTGATATCTGATAAGGCAGCAGAGGCAATCCAATGGAACAAAGATTGTCTTTCCAACAAATGGTGCTGGAACAACAGGACATCCTCTTGAAAGAAAGAAAGAAAGAAAGAAAGAAAGAAGCAAAGGAAGAAAGAAAGAAAGAAACCTAAACACAGACCTTACACCCTTTACGAAAACTTACTCAAAATGATCAGAGACCTAAATTAAAAATCAAAACTATAAAGCTCCTAGAAGATAACACAGGAGAAAACCTTGATGACCTTGGGTGTGGTGATGCCTTTCCAGACACAACACCAAAGGTACAATCCATGAAAGAAATCATTGATGAGTTGCACTTCCTGAAAATTACAAAGTTCTGCTCTGGGAAAGACAATGTGAACGGAATAAGAAGACAAGTCACGTTACCTGTAGAGAATATCTGCCAAAGACACATCTGATAAAGGACTCTTGTCCAAAATAGGCAGAGAGCTCATAAAACTCAACAATTAAAAAACCAACAGTCCAATTAAAAAGTGGGCCAAAGACCTCAATAGACACATCACCAAAGTAGATATACAGATGGCAAAAACACATATGGAAAGATGTTCCACATCACACATCATCAGGGGAGTACAGATTAAAACAATAATGAGATGCCACTACACACCTCGAAGAATGGCCAAAATCCAGAACACTGACAACACCAAATGCTGGCAAAGATGTGGAGCACCAGGAACTCTCATGCACTGCTGGTGGGAACGCAAAACAGCACAGCCACTTGGAAGACAGTTTGGCAGTCTCAGATATAATGAAAGTGTGCGTGAAATAATTTATTTTTTGGTAATGGCTGTGTTTAACAACCACATTGCAAAATTCCTAAAGTTCAACAGCAAGCTTCATAAGCTGAACCAGCTGCTCCAACACAACCACAAGTGGGTCTTGTGATACTTTCTTCTCTGGAATGCTTTGCTTTAAGATCCCAGGAAGGTTGACAATTTCTTCGTGATTTCTCCCTAATAAGTCGTGGAGGTAACAGTCCAACCCTATCCATCAGATTCTACAGCCATGCTGTGCTCCCCTCACCACAGTACCTCGGAAGCAGCAATAAATTTTGCAGCGGAAGTGAAATCAATCTTAGTGAAGAACGAAGAGCAAATGAGGACACTCTGTGGGCAGATGGTGCTAATTACACAGATGGCCACCAGATGGCGAGCATGCCAGCCTCCTCCTCGTGAAACCCACTTGATAGAATTTCAAGAAGGGAAGGACCCCAGAGAACAAACGTTTGGGTCTTCTTATGTGACAGAGAGGGAACTTTTCCTAGCATTTGAGAATATTTGTGTGTACTTCACAAGGAGAGTAGATTGTCATTCCCCTTCTAGTTTTCCATCACACAATAATGCTAATAACTGGGTGTGCATTACAAGCCTTGTACTTGAAGGGCATTCACCCATGTATTCCACCCACAAATTCCAGTGAAGTGTGAGTAACCATTTCTCACTTTTCCAGATGAGAAAACAGCTGTCCCTCAACCCATTTGCTTATTTCATAAATATTTATTGAGCACCTGCTATGATCCTGCCCATAGTAAGTAGCAGAACCAAGATTCAAACTCCAGAAATGTTGCTCTGTATCTCATCTTCTTCCATTATCCCAAATACTAGTACTTTATTAAACAACCCCCTCAAAACAAAGCTGATTGGATTTTACAAATTATCACAGCATGACATGCTACTTTGCCTATTTGATCCGGTTTTCTCACTTGTAGGATTCTTGAAATTCACTCTTACCCACTAGTCTGTAGGATTTCAATTACCTAAACAACAAACAAGTGAAGCTCGACAGCAAAAATGACTACTAATGGACACATTTGATATCACTGAAGTCTTCGCTGCTGTTGACAACGATGCCAGATACAAAAATTTTTAAATAGGGGGGGAGGTAAGTGATGCCAGAGAAAATGTCATTTTATAATGAAGACATAGGATGTGTAAACAGTGTATCCAAAAGATGCACCGTGTTTAAGACAAAGCTCTTACCACAGCCTACAAGATGGCAAGCTATCTGGGCACTCCCCTATCTCTGCAACCACTACTCAAGCGGTACCTCCCTCTTGTTCATCTCACCTCAGGGCCTTTGCACTTGCTCTTCCCTCTGTCAGGAAACTCCTGTCCACACAGTCATATGATGGGCTCCCTCATGTTCCCTGGGTCTCCGTTTTCATCACCTAAACAGAGAGGCTTTCTGGGGTCTGCCTAAAAAATAGTGTCCCTGTTCCCCATCTCTCCTGTGTGACAGATGGAGAACTCTTCATGTGCCTGCTCTCTCTATGGCCTGGCTTTCTTCCTCACTCTGTCGCATTATTCTTTGGAGCACTTGTCATCACCTGTCCTTGTCATCATACACTTTTATTTGTTTTCTATGTCCTGCCACTGAAATGTAAGTTACCTGGGAACAGCAATTTTTGTTTGGGTATTATATTGCCCAGCACCAGCATCAATAAATATATTACAAATGAATCCATGCCTGACATACACTACATGCTCAATAATAAGTCCATGAATAAAAGGAAGATAGATGTCTTTTCCTGAGCTCAGTCACGGAAGCAATGGGATAGATATCTCTGAAACGATAAATGGAATGTTCCTACTGAATCCCAGATACTCAGTCTCTTTATTGCATTTTTTTCCCGATAGATTGAATTGATCCCCCGTAGATACAGTGGTAGCTAAGAAGAGAGACCTCTTAGAAAGCCGACATCTAGGTTCACAGGGAAAGTCATCAATGTGAGCAGGGAGACAGTATGCTGGGGAGCTCTGAGGGTGAGGCCAGTGCACAACAAAGTGAGACGAAGTTAATCTTGGGTCTTCTGACCTGGTGCCTTAAGAAGGCATCATGTGGTCTAAGCTCTTTGGAAATACCGTTGAAATAGCCAAAGATCTCCCATTAACTAGATTGCTGCTGCTGTTGTTGAAAGCCATCCCAGATCCTATTTTGTTTTTACAGTGCCAAGAACATCTACAATTCCTGTTTGCCATCAGTGTTTGAATGTATGAGGAGAAATCCAGTCTATCTATTTAAAAAGTGTTTTCCAAAAACAAAAGATGAAGAACAATAATTTTGCTCACTCAAGTAATTATTTTAGACCCGGAAGAGCCCTTGAAATCATCCAAACAAGTGTTTGTTGTGTTGTGTTGTTCTGGGCCGGTTGGAATTTTCCCCAAAAGAAATCCAGAAGCAGATGGAATGAAGCCTCCTGTGACATGGGACAATGAGCCAGACACAAGTCCTCTAGCCCTCCTGTTCCTTATGAGCCCCCAGGGGAGCCCAAGGCACCCTTCAGAGCATGGTTAAAAACCACTGAGCCAGTGTGGCCTTGTTGCTCCACACACAAGGAAATGAAGCTCATGGAGGCCAGTAATCAGCCCAGGGTGAAGTCACCTCTGACAAGAGCCATGTTTTCCCACTGGCTCCTCCCACAGCCATATAAAACACCATTTAAGACACCACATCCACTCTTACGGATCAGTGAACTTTGCTTTCTCAACTTTGGTTTCTTTGCTTTTTCTGACCCCCCCAGACTAACTTAATTAAATCTCCCATGTGTCCTTTTAATACCATGGCCTTCTTTCTGAAATTCTCAGAGATTTAATAGTGTTTTCAGTCTGCACTCTTTAGGTACAAGCCCTACGGCAACAAGGACAGTGTCTCACCCTCCTCACTGCATCCCCAGATCCCAGACCTTGGCCTGTAAACCGAACAAACATAAGCACCTTGAGGGGAAGGCTGTGCTGTCTTTGTATCCCGCTACCTAGTCCCATGCTTAGCTCAGAGTAGAAGCCCATTAACTGCCTTTGAGTTGAATCCAACCGTGTTAATAAAACTACCTGAGACTCAGGAAATGCCCTCCTGACCTTCATTCAGGCTTTTCTAGGGTTGGGTGGTCTTAAGCAATTGTCCTACCTAGTCTGTCCTTACTTTGGTCTAAAATAAAAGTTGGATTTGGGAGTCTTAGAAAAGCCTTCCATCTGGAAAATTCTGTGATGCTATTTTCCTTTGCTCAGAAATGTCCAGTGAAGCGTGTTTGTTAGAAATGTGAAACAATGATATAACAGTAGAGATATATAAAGATTTTAATTCTAATCACAAATTAGTGGTCAAGAGCCGCACCTTGAGAGCCGTACCGCATGCACTAAAGTCTTCTTTCTACCATTTTCCAGGTGACTAGAGGGTAACTTCCCCAAATCTCAGTTGTCACTTCCAGAACAAAGGCCAGGATCAAATGAAATCACCTAACTAGAATTATTAGGTCCTGGGTACCTAAGATCTCAACAAAACTTACTTGACATTATCACTAAGATTATTCAAATGGAAATGATTTCCATTCAAACATATGCAAAACTAGCTTGATGATATTTTCCATACACTCACTGCTCTCCCTCTTATGTTTCAGGAGACAGACCCACAAAGGGAAACAAGGTAAGAGAAATCATTAAAATGTGTTTGTCACCCACTCTTTATTTTAGAGGGATGTGGACAACGTAAAGACTTAGCACTTGAAAAGTGCATCCCAGATGTTTGGTTGGATTTGTCATTTCTATTTGTAAACCCCAAAATTGTTAACCATTATTTCTGCTCAGAGAACAATAAATTTAATTTCTGATTCTCTTTCCTTCTGCAGACTCCTTTACCACCTCCTCGGTAAGACACCTAAAATAGAAATTGTATTTTGCTACACACTTAACTGATTAGTTCCAGAATTTGAAAAGCTCCAGAATTTAAAAAAGAAAAACATGAACTGTTGATGTGGAGAAACTAAGATAAACTGGCCAGTGAACAAGGTCGAACAAGCCAGCCACTCGATGTACCTTCACTCATCAATCCGTGATGTGTGCCCTGCGTCCTTCCCATCCTCTCCCATTTCTTCCCTCCGTTTAGTACAGAAACCCCCAGACATTACCGGCCCTACGAATTGCCTTCAGGAACTTGCAAGGGATAGGCCTATATTTATATGTGCACATAGATTTTTCTATCTAGTATATATAGAAATACTACTGTTATTCTATTATACATATGCATGAAGGCAAGAGCCATAGCCTTGACTTCACAGGCTCCTGGTGAGTCGGTCACTGCTGTCCTACTCGGGGCCCCGAGAGGACCTCTGTCGCAGAGCGAAATACCCTTGCTGGTAACCTCTCATGGTTTCTCTCTCTGCCACACTGAAGGGAAGTGTCTTGAGCATGGACTATGTCTTTGCTCTCTGCATCCACAGCCTCCACCAATAGTGCCCGAAAGTCTTTATAAATGACTGAATGTCAAAATAAAAGGGTGCGTGAGACATCACTGACTCTCAAACATGTTCCTAATTCTGGGGGGGCATTTAAAGAGCTCGTGTCTTTCTCAGTCTCAGACAGGTGGCATATTGGGAACTCTATGATGCCCTACAGAAAATGGCATCACCCCTTCTGGAAAAGAGAACAAAACCAAAGAGCATGTTGCAGGAAGGGAGCTCTAAGCTCGTTAGGAGAATGACTACCGTACTCTGATAATTGCAGCTACCTAAAAAGGATCAGATCGCTCTGTCAAGCAGCCAGCACCCCAAAATGGACTCCCCACCCAAAGCTGGGGACACGGAGGGGAGGGCTGGCTGAGCAGACTCCTGCCCAGCAAACCTTCTCAGACTCTCACTGCAACTCTTCCCACAGGCCACTTGCCACTCTTCCAAAGAAGTACCAGCCCTTGCCCCCACAGCCGGAGAGTAGCCGGTCGCCCCTCCCTCAGAGGCTCAGCCTCCCCAACGTCCAGAAAGGACCCAGGTGACAGGTTTGGTGTTGTTGCTGGTGAAATGTCCAGGGAGGCTGGTGGGCTCCGGAGGGTGAGGGGGACTTGGGAAGGAGGAGCCAATGATTCCTGGAGGGAAAATACTCTTAGAAAACTGCTCTTTGATTCCTTAACAGAAAGTATACCTTCTTGGGGCGCCTGGGTAGCTCAGTTGGTTGGGTATCTGCTTTCAGTTCAGGTCATGATCTCAGGGTCCTGGGATCGAGTCCAGCATCGGGCTCCCTGCTCAGTGGCGAGCCTGCCTCTCGCTCTTCCTCTGCCTGCTGCTCCCTGTGCTTGCGCTCTCTCTCTCTGTCAAATACATAAATAAACTCGTGAAAGAAAGAAAGAAAGAAAGAAAGAAAGAAAGAAAGAAAGAAAGAAAGAAAGAAAGAAAAGGAAGAAAACACATCTTCTTTGTAATAAAATGAGTTTTTGAAACAAAGGCTCACTTGAGACCTGAATTGTTGTTGAATAAAATGTTAAGTGCCAGAAAGGAATCAGGACTTGTTATGTAAAAACTGAAAGGGGATTCAGGCTATTTGCAGACCAGTACTGTCCCTCAGCTTCTCACCACCCACCCCAGCTGTGGGAATATTACCCCACAGAAAAACCCATTTGTCAGAAACGTTATTGCCATTTTGACAAATAATTAAAAAGCCAAGTCTCTGGCATTAAGCCGACTGACAGAGTCCCACTTCCAAATGTGTGGGGCATCAGGCAGCCAGCAACAATCCCAAATTGTAACAAAGGAGAATAGGAGCTTTTCTTTCCCCAAGAGAGTTTGGATTTGCAAAATTTCCTCACTTTAGAAGTCAGAACAGAGATGAACATTTCTCTCTCGTTCCTGCATGGAATGAATGATGCTTTCCTACTGCAAGCTTGAATCAGCAGGTTGGAGCACAAGGTATCACTTAGTAAGCATTTTTCGTAGATAACAGAAATTCAAAATATCAGGCACATTTTGAGATTCTGTGGAGAACCCAGTCAGCACTGGTTCTGATGGCGAATGCCAATGAGCCTAAAATACCATTTCCACCTTATTTTTCTGGCCGATGTCTCTTGCTCTGTTCATCCTTTGCAGCCCCACACAAACACACCTCCGCCCCTGGAGGAACATCCCTCATTCTCTGCCCAGTGCCATTTCCCTTCATCTGCTGGTTTCTCCACTGGCCTTGCAGTGTGGGAAGGGACGCAAGCCCTCAGGTGTCAATTCCAGCTGCCCCAGTTGAAATTCAGGTGATCTTTCTTATGAAATGGAAGATAGAGGGCAGCAGTTCTCGGCTGGAGGTGACTCTGGCCTCGGGGAAATTGGCAGTATCCAGAGACATATTTTGTTGTGACGGGTCGGGTGGTGGGAATGCTCCTGGCATCTGGTGGGTAGAAGTCAGATATGCCACCAAACACCCTGCAGTGTATGGGCCAGCCCTGTGACAAAGGATAATGAACCCTCCAAGCTCCATAGTGCAGAGGTTGAGGACCTGCTTTAGAGCAAATAACTAATCTTCACCCAGCCCTCGTCTTCCTGGGCTGTAAAGTGAAGATGACAGTAATACCTATCACCTACCTCATGGGTTCATGTGAGAATTACACAAGACAAATCATGATAAGCGTTCAACACTGCCCACCTAGGACATAGCTGTGACCTTGAGCCTGCTCCTGTTGGTGCCTTTGCCCATCTCCCACCCCATATAATTATCTGGATACAAGTCTGTTCCACCCAAAAAGTGGGGACTGACTCATTTCAGTGTGCATAGTTCCCAGCACAGGGTCTGCCTGGCACATAGTACACCTTTGATAAATCTGTATTTCCTTCTGCCATTTCCAGAGGGTCCTAGCCAGACTAGGAGTCACCAAATTTGCTCTATTTTGATTTCTAGTTTCAAAGCACGAGAGACAGGGAGGCAACAACAGCCAACAATAGACCACCAAACCCATGAAGTGATGTCATCAGCATTGGAAACGTGAAATGTATCATCCCGGACCCTACTGACCGAATAGTCTAATACATCCAGAACTGGTCAAAACTCAGACAGCAAAGAGGCAGAACATAGGATGAATAAAACATCAGAGCGGATGAGGTTGTTCGGTATGGAGGAAAAAAAGAGGATCTTCTCTTCCTTCAGTGTCTTTATGCCAGAAAGCACAGGTGTTGGGACACAGCAGAACTGAGTTTGGATCCCAGCTGAGCCACTTCTGGCTACATGATCTCATAAAGCTCTCAAACACTTCTGAGTTTCCATGTTGGTGAGAACAGTGTAATCGTCCCCATGTGACAAGAGTGGCAGTGATCTCTCTAGAGTGCCTAGGAGAGTATCACAGCACAGGAAAGAAAGAGAAACACCTGAACATCATTTCCCATCTCTACCCGACAGAATTAGGCACCCATGACCCTATTTTCTCTCGAAATACAGACTCTATATCCTAGTACAATGTTCCTCATTTTGGCTTTACATTAAAATAATTAGGAAAGCTGTTTTAAAAAGTCCTATTCCCGGGGCACCTGGGTGGCTCAGCGGGTTGAGGCCTCTGCCTTCGGCTCGGGTCGTGGTCCCAGGGTCTTGGGATTGGGCCCCACATTGGGCTCTCTGCTCAGTGGGGAGCCTGCTTCCTCCTCTCTCTCTGCCTGCCTCTCTGCCTACTTGTGATTTCTCTGTCTGTCAAATAAATGAATAAAATCTTAAAAAAAAAAAAAGTCCTATTCCCCAGGATCTGCATTATCACTCAGAGAGGGGAGAAGCAGTCATCACTGTCTTTTAATGCTCCCCCAGGGGCAATCTGATACACAGCCAGGGCTAAGGGCCCAGAGGGAGCCAGGTTCCAGGAATCTATCTGTCAGTAAAGCTTTGATGGTCTTTCAGCCGTTCCTACATATGCTCCAGCTTCCAGGGTCTAAAATAATACTCCTTGATCTGAAAATGAGTTCCTCTGCAGTCTGGATCACTTCAACCTATCATGCAGCCAATGCCATGGTGTTGGAGTCTTTACAAGTTCTGCATCCTCTAGAGTTTCTGCAGCCAGAGCTAAATTTGTTTAATCACTTTTAGATGTGACAAGAACTGGCTGGGTCTCTTCACCATCAACCTCTCCACAGTGTTATGACATCCCATCTCACTGTATCCTTCTAAAAGATGGTTTTCTAAAGGCTCAGTCCTCTAAAGTATGGTTTTTGAAGGCTCACTGGCTGGTTCACAGTAGGTGCCTCATAAAAATCACTTCCTTACCCCTTGGGCACGTAGGTCACTAAGATTCACAGAGGTTAGGTGACTTGGTCAAAGTTACAGGGCTGCTGCAGGACTATGGAGAGGTCAAAAACATGCAGAGCCTGTGTGAGACACTGGGAATATCACCATGAATAAGAAAGAGTTTTGCCGTCAAAGGAGAGCTTCCAAATTCATTTGAGGTGGGTGCCATATTGGGAGTCAGATGGCCATTACTAATGACCCACATGTTGCTTGTCAACAACCCCAGGAGGCTGTGGCAAGGTTCACTTTCTCTGAAAACAGAAGGGACACTGGAGAGCTGAACTGCTCTAGCCCGCACAGGAAGGCTAGTACCCACTCCCTCCTACCAGCTGCTCCATGGGCTCTCGGAGGTGGACGGCCCTCCATCAAGAGAGGCTGCGATTTACATGTGGTAATCCACCGCAGTCATGACGGCAGCTGCAGCCCTTTACAATGGACTCTGCTCTCCTGACAGTGAATGTGGGTCTGCCTATTACTGCAACCATTTGTCTCCGCCATCTCGGCCAGTCTCTACTTGAAAGCGAGGTCTTGGCTTCACAAAACGATTGCTGAATCGAAGCACTTCAGTTCATGAAAATGCCACTTAAATCCTTCACTGACGACTGAAAACTAGAGAACTTCGAAGTCTGGGGAATGTTCGTTGGGCGTTCTCAACCATTCGTGTACCGTTATTATGATTTTTATCATATCCAGGTACTTCATATTTTTGGCTCAGCTCATTTTTTTAAAGTAAGGAAACTTATTTAAAGGGGAACATCATTAGCATAACTACAACACAGACAGTTTCAGACCCAAACTTTGAGCCTGTGGCATTTTTTCTCTCTTGAAAGGGAAGACAAATAAAATGCAAGAGCAATATTTAGATAAAGTGACCACTACATGGAGACTCTCTCTTTGACATAATTAGAAAGAGATTAAAAAGGGAGTAACTTTCCCACTAACCCTTATAATTTTAATACCATCGCACGTGCACCAAATAAAAGCATCCTGAGTAATCATCAGAGTAACGACATTTGGGGAGCTGTTGTTACACAATGGGTCCACTCTGGGGTCTTTCGGTTGCTTGACTTCATGTAGTTCCACAACCACACTGTGCAGAAAACAGTATTACAATCCCCAGTTTTCTGAGTGGGACACAGAAATGCAGAGAGGTCATGAGCCATGACGTCTCCCTGCAGCTTCAGCAAAATCCAACCCCACGCTGCAGGGTTCAGCCAAAATGTAATTTACAGAAGGTACCTGCTATTTAACCAACAGAACACCTGTCTGCCCAGCTACGGTTTTCCCTTTTCAACCAGCAAAGCTGGCACCACCACAGTTCAAGCCATCTCAGGGACAAAAATGTACATTCTGATGATTTGGGAAGTGAAAACAACAACAACAACAACAAAAATCCATGGAGATATTGAGAAACCAGAGTCCTTGAAAGAGAGAGGAAGCATTGATTACCAAGAAGCATACAAATTTGCATGGGAATGGGTACTTACAGGAAATACTGATTTTAGAATGTGACTTTAATTATTATTATTATAGTGCTGCAAGATATCACCATTGGGGAAAACTGGATGAGTGCACACAGGATCCCTCTGTATAAGTTCTTACATGAGCATGAGACCTACAATTATCTCGGAACGAAAGTTTCATTTAAAAGAAAGTGTTTAATGGATGCAGATGGAAGGTGTTATTTTCTTCCAAATAACTTTCACGTATATTATTTCATGAGAACCTTAATCAACCCTCTTCATGTCTGTGTGGGTTTACCCATTTTACAGGTGGGAAAACCAAGCTTCAGAGAAGGGACTTCACTTCCAGAGGATGAGGGAGCTCACAGATGACAGCGCAAGGATTCAAACCCAGTTTATGTAAAACTCAGCAAAATCTAAGGGAGGCTCAAGAATGGTTATTTTTACAGTAAAATGGATTATCCTCAAATACACACAGAGCACATATTATGAATAGGAAAGACATGGGGAAGCTTATTCCTGCCATGTAAGTGGTGACCACGGCTTATGGGCCATCTCCAAAACAGAACACAGGACCACTTACACGAGATGAAAGATGCTCATAGGGAGGTGGCGTGGTGCTGTTGGGGTGGGCAGACAGGTCCCCACCCTGGTCTGCATTTTGTGAGGGTGCAGGTCTCCCCCAAACACCCCCAACCACCACCAAAGCCAGATGACTTCATTTTATAGGTAAAGGGAGCAACTAACTTGGGGAGTCTTGTCAACAGAGGCAATCCCAGGTCCAGAGAAGTTGTCATGCACAGAAAACGCTCCTACTACTGCTTGGGTTATCACGTAAAAATCCATTTTTTAATGCTACTGCTTCCAAAGCCTAGCTTTCCTGAAGCTTCCCATTTCCGTCAATCAAGTATAATACTTATTTATAAATCAGGCAATTTTATCTAGACAGAAGGACACTCTGTCACACTGCATAGGTTAAGGAACCTTAGACAATAAGACTTATTTACAAACTCAGTTAAATCTTAAACATCTGAAATACCTGTATACATCTAACTTTAAACCCTAATGAGCAAACCTTACTTTAACAACTTTTATAAATCTAATAAGGTAAATAGAGAAATCTAGACAAATTCAAGTTCTCTCAGACAGTTTGCAATCTTTAGAAATGGAGTTGAACACAACTGGACTCTTGGAACTTAAAATCACAAGTCTAAAATCAATTGCACATCTTAAATTGAAGCCACATGGCCAAACGGTCAGTAATCCTAAAATGCCAGAGTCTCTTAAACATTAAAAACAAAAATTAGCCTCAACTTAACCCGAATAATTAATACTATTACTTCTGATCCTACCTCTTTTTCTTCCCATTTGCCCCATTGAAAGGGGGAGGCTTCGGGTAGAGGTACCATCTCTGATGGGCTGATGAACTGGTTACAAAACACGGCCCTCACTCCACTTGCCTACTGCTTGGTTGTCTGAGAACAGGATACAGCATCTGAGCACTGTGTGCTCCTGGGCTCACCTCCGTCTCTCTAGATCAACTGTTGCCTTCTGAGGCTGGTGTTGTTGCCTCAACCTCTCCACATTCCCTCAGGACCAGGCTCTCACTGGCAGACCCAGGCAGACAGAATGTGCCTGTCACTCCTCATCGGCCTTTGACCACATCCCAACAGCAGTACCCACTGAGTGCCCCACATTGTCATCCTTATTGCTAGCAATCCTAAATGAATGCTCCTGTGGCCATTTCACAGATGAGAAAGACAAGGTTCAGAGAGGTGAACTGACTGAATTGTCAGTATCCATGAAACGCTTGCTAGCTCTTCTGAGACGTGGCCAGGGCACACATCAACACACCGTGCATTGAGTTCTTTCCCCATCATCCATTCCATGGTATGTCTCAGTCTCCCTCATGGAAGCATCCTTCCTCTAACCCACAGCTTCCTGGGATCCCGCTGTACCCTACAACGTCATACTTAAGACTCTTTATATTTCCTCAAAACAAAACCCTCAGAGTTTTGCAATCAAGATAATAGCAGGTCTGACTATGCTAATGAAACCCAACATGGAAAACCAAATGTGAGGAGAAATGATGACGTTACTGAAATTTTCCAAAAATGAGAAGCTAGTTTATTCTGTCCTTTCTGTAACCACCTTTTGTATTCCCTCATAACTTCTGCTTCTTAGAAAATTATGAGAGAAATAACCTGGCTTTCACTTTAAAGAACGGTGATGAATATCACACTGGACCATGGGCTGTTAATTTGGCAATGAAAATGCAGTCAAAGGTTTTTAAGGGCTCAGAGTGATTTTATCTTGATCATTATGAACTGTATTTTATGTAACACCATATTTCTTTTCCTTACAGGCAGATAAGCTTAAAGGACTTAAGTGAGGTAAGTGGTAATTTTGTCCTCAGAAACAAAGAAGGGATTTCTGTGCATTAATGTCTGTGATGGGCAAGACACTATTTGATTCAGAGACTTTATCACAATTAATTTTCATAACGGCTATACTCAAATGTATTAATATCTCTACTCTAAAGATGAGAAAACTAAAGTAAAACAAGTGAAGGTCCAGATCTAAGACCAAGGTCTTATTTTGTGACCTGAAGATACTCAGAGTTCACTAGTCCAGTGAAGAGCATCCCAGTTTCCACAGAAGACATAAAGCTTCCACCAATGACCTCCAGTCTTCAGCCTTCCAGAACTAAGATGTTGGAAATGGTACTATACCTTACCATTTGTTCTTCAAATGAAAGACAAGACGGCTCAGTACAAAACATTTTAAATATAGACCACACAGACCTGGATTTGAATACACACAAAACCCCACGGCCACAAAATAGAGAAAGATAATACTTCTTTGCAAGGTTGTTGTGAAAAAGTTAAAATAAGTCAAAGAAAGTGCATAATGACCAAGTGAGCTGTAGAAGCTCAATAAATAGCAGGAAAGTCAGGTTATCATGGAGCTGCCTTAGAGCCCTTCCACACTCAGCTCCTTAACTCCCAATGAGGAAATGATGGGTCCGCTGTGACGGATGGAAAGCCACTGTCCAACAGATAGAGTGGCCTCACCTCATTCCCACTGGCTTCCTAAGGAGTATGGTTCTTGTTTTAGTATTTCGACTATGCTCTTACATCTGGACAGCATAGGTTAATCTATTTTCTTTCTTTCTTTTGTTCTGTCTGTCCATCTGTCCTTTCTTATTTGGTTTTATGAGAATGCTAAAATCAAGTCACGCTTCTCACTTGTCATTAAATAAGACACTACCTCTCATCCATCAGATAAACATGGCAAAGAGGACAGCACATAACTGTTGAATGAGAAGGCCAGCCCTGGTTCCAATCAGGACCTCACCCAGCTCCTCCTCTTCTGGGAGTTTTTGGGTTTTCCAAGTGCCCCCGGGAAGGAGAAAGGTGGGTGTGGTGCTCTGCTGCTGGGCACTCTCTGACTCCACCGCTTCATTCCTGTGGGTAGAATTTATGTGTCCCCGGTAGCAGATGGCTGGCACACAAGATGATCTATAGTCCGCAACTCATAGGTCAGCCTGTAAGGAAAAAAGGCTCTCCAATCATTTAGGAGCAAGAAGGAAGTAGCGAGCCTCAGACAGTGGGGGTCATGCAGGACAGTTTGTTTTCTTTGCGACTTCGGTTGGCATTCTAGGAGTAGATATAATCTAAAACACAACACCGCCTACTGGAAAAACACATTCTTCCTCCTTATCTTTTGCCAAGATACTTCCCCATTGTTTGTCTGGGCTGAGAGTCAAGGCCATTTCTCCACCACAAAAGCCCATCTCATAGGACAAAAGCCAAGCTTGGGTGTGAAGTACTTACTCACATTATATCTTGGGAACCAGAACTCGCTCCCAGCAGAAATTGTGTGCTGCCCACCCCAACTCAAATTCACACAGCACATTATAGTTGTCAAAGAGAGACTCATTGTCTCATTTAATTCTCACAAAACCCTAAGAGAAAAAAGAAGCCTCGAGGGAGGTTGAAGACTTTCCAGAGTCCCCACAGCTGGCAGAAGACAGGGCCAGCCCCTGAAAATCCTGGTCCACTCCCCACACTATGACGCTCTGCCTCAGGAAACTCAGAGGCACTTCTGAGCTAAAGTAGCTTGAAAGAAAAAAAAAAAAAAAGGAAGAAGGAGAAGGAGGAGGAGGAGGGAAAGAGAGAAGGATGGGAATGGAGGGAGAGACATAATAAAGCAGGCATCACTATTTAACTTGAATGTTTATTTTCTAACAACAAAGGTAAAGTAGATAAATGAGAGATTTTACCCCACTTTTCGAATTGCTCAAATTCAGAGCCCTCAAGCACAAAGTGGGCTGGATCTCAATTAAGGAAAACACCTGCTCTCCCAGAAGGATAGCTTTTCAGCTGTGTTTCCAGCTCTGCTCCCCCAACTCCTTCAACAATCCTGAGATTTGTCTTCAACAAGACTGTCTCCGCAGCAGCCTCTGACTGGGCACTTGGAACCGCCATGTCCAAAGTCCCACGCAAGACTCAGTGGGGAGACTCTCAAACCACTCCTTAGAACGGATTCGTTATCCTTTTTACTTAGCCTATAGATTTGCCTGCTTTGCTGTCCATGATGAAATGTATGGCCTCTTGCCAGAACCCAAGGGGACACCGAGGCTTTCAAAACAAAGGGGCTTGCCTGTTGCCGAGCTTCAGTCAAGAGGTTCGATGCCTCTCTGAGCTGTTTGTTGCTAAAGGTTTCTTGTCTGGGAAGACAATGTGAGTCAGGAGACCTGGGCTCCAAGGGTCAGTACACTCCCCCTCCCCACCACATACACACACCCTCACACACACTCTTGCATTGTAAATACATTATAAGTCCAGTTTGTAGCCTAAACTTTTCATGTAACATTGAGACATAATTGGAGCATAATCCTATCCCATACTCTACATAAATACTTTCCATGCATTTATAATTCTGATAAATCAGTATAGCACCAAAATTGACTTAACAGTTCTCACTTAAATGGGCACGTAGATCGTTTCCAGGGTTTGACACTATAAGGAATGATTACTGGACAAGTCTTTGTGCATGGAAATGGGTCCAAATATTGGTCCAAAAATTTTCTTAGGGAAAAAAGTCTCATCGATGGAATTATTGGGATGAAAATAGGAGCAATCCTAAGGTTTCTTGATGGCTATGGTTCACCTGTTTTCAGAAGAGCCAAAGTAATTTTAACCTCATCAGCAGATTGCATATTTGCCTGTTGCATCACACAGAGAGTATAACATTTTTATTTTTGCTTAGTCTTTTGGAGAATTATTTGTAGGTTTTAAAAAATCTATACTAACAAAAATGTTGCTCAAATTCTACTAACCAATTGCTCCAAAACACAGGTTTAATGTAAAATTCTCTATCACCAAGACTCACGCAACATCATTATTTTTTGTTGTTAATTCAATGCAGGTCCTTGGGACAGATCGAGGTAAGCTGTTTACATTTGTTTTCATACCCTGATACCATTAGGTTGAGTTCCATTTCCAGATTTATAGCATTAGTCATTTTTAGAAAGGATTGTTTCAGGGCCTGGGATCAAGGAGCACCTGCGTGTATGCACGATGATGTGATCCAGATGGGCCCGGGGCCTCCTAGTCTACTCAAGAACCCTCTTGTTGAAACAAGGTGATTAAAATTGGGGCCGAGTTGGAGGTCCTTCTTCTGCCGCAGGCACCTGACAAGAAGGAGGCACACGGTCTGCCTCTGCCACTTTAGAAAGACGTGGCTGGCCCACTGCTCCAGGGAAGCTCTTGGTCTCTCTGGCTTTGATGGAACCCATGCACACACACGCATACCCTCCTCTGATTGTGCACACACACATATATGTGTGCACACATCATTGGTGCTGTGCAACGCAATCCAACACTCATTCAGTAGTTGGCATGCTAAGCAACAGTATGATCATGCCTACCTTTGAAATACCATTCACCATTCACTTATGATGATCAGTTATGTCAAAGCCAAGGGCCTGAGCCGCGGCCCAAAGAGTGAACACGGGCAGCATAGTCCCACAAAGCAACATTGGTTCGGATTTCAGAGGCTGCTACCGACTCACTCGGTGGTTTTGGCCATGTTGTGTTGCCTTTGTGGGTCTCAAGTCTGCTCTTCTTGGGAGTTAGGCTTCAATGGGCCTAACCTGGGTTTGTAGATTCTCAGGGGTCCCTGATGGAGAAGTGGGGGTCGGTTGGCAATTCTAAATAATTTTAAGACCTAAAGGAAACTGTGCCTTTTCCACGCCAAAGCTCAACATCCTCACTAAAATGTTCAGATACTGTTGCCTTGAACTTCTGAAATTATCAGTGCAGTGATGTCACATTGACCAGCACACGAGGGACAGAGGCTCTGGGTGGCTGCTGATGACATGAAATGATTTTACGGGATAGGTGACTAGTGGACCAGGCATCAAAAAATCAAGTAATCAATTACACTTGAAGTATTCACAGCCCTTCAATCAGAGGTGTTCAGTCTGTGACCCACCTTGGACAGAGGAAGAGCACAGAGCAACAACCAGAATTAAGACATGTCAAGGTTGATATGCTTCCTTAACTTCACCCCTAAGGACAGCCACAGGGAGAGTGTTTTATGGCATTTCATATCATAGTATGATTATATCCCTTGGTGATTTGGATAGAAGATTAAAATCTATTCATGATGAAAAGAAAATAAATAGTGGTCACATCCATGGCATATGTAATTACTAAATAACTCAAGTTCATACGGTTGGCAGATCTTTTGAAAACTTAAAGATCAAAGGGGAAATTTTGAGAAAATATATGCCTGAGGGCAAGCAGGCAGGCACGGCTAGTCTACGTCAGAATCCTGGGAGCTCTCTAGCCCTGCTGCTGAAGAGATGCAAGACTTCAGGAGGGCGTGGGCCAGCACTGGGCAAGCCCCTGCCCAGAGAAGTCCTCCAGTTTCTCTGTTTTATTTATGTTCCTATGTAAGTTCTCACTTGAATGCAGAATTCAACTTTGGTTCACTTCCACGCCAAGCCCTTCCAAAAACAAATACCTTCCTGTATTTCTGGAACCTCAGTGATGAATTCCAGATTCAGGACTCTTGATCCTATCAAATATTCACGATTCAAAGTGGTTTTTATAGCCCCAGGGAAAAGCCACCCACAGGAGCCAGGAGAGTTGTAGAATACATAGGCTACAGTTTCTGCTGATCACCAACAACCCAATCTTAATCAGAGGTCACTCAGATGAAATTATGGAAGTTCCATTAGGTCCCCAATCATTTTCTTTTTACAATCTGACCATTGTGCAACTCCTTTATGCAGTTCCTCATTATCAGATGAAACCTGAATCAATTCACCTGTCACGAAATCAAAGCCCTCCAGAGACTCCTCTTGCCACTGCCAGGTAAGGAGACAGGAATGCCTTGTTGGGTGGCAGCCTGGGGATCAGGCCATGTGTTGTCCTGGATAATGACGCACCAAGGCTTCCTGAGGAATGGGAAGTCTTTGGTCTTTGATAATGAAGCCCAGTGATGAGGCCCAAGGGAAATATGTGAGTCACAGTTGCTAGGGAAGCTGATGGCATTGTTCTTCCTGCAATTTACTAGCAATTGCTTGTTAGAGAAGTTTGGGAGATCTGAAGGCTTGGATATGAACTAGACAGGATTAACTGGAATGGAGGCAAATCAGTCTGGGGGAAAAATTGGCCATTTCTAGTTATTCTCAGTTGGTAACTTATAGGTTACCACCTGCAAACTGACAGCTATTTTTGAGCAAAACTTTATAGATGGTTGGGGGTTGAAAATGCCATTATCTAATTTAACATTTGCCTGATCGGGTTATTATAACTACTGTCCCAACTGAAGATTCGAGGAAGCAAAGGCTCAGATCAGTGATTCACTGACCAAGGTCACTATAAATCAGTGCTGGCTTCCTTACAACAAAATCCAGGACCTCCAAAATTAGTGCTTCTAAGGTCCCCATGACCCCTGGCTGGTCAGCAGTTCTGACCTCAGATCATGCCACTTTCCCACTGTCTCAGCCCCTGTTTTCACTTAATGCAGGACATGTGCACATGATATTCCTCTGTCTATACCACCTCCCTCCATATTTTCCTCTCAGGACCCTCTCCCTGCTTGGCAAACCCCTCTTCAGCCATCAGACCCCAGCTGAAAGCCACACTGAATTTAAGAGCTAGTTCTAACCCACTCTTTGGAAGGAATAAATGAGGCCCAGAGAGGTGGGGTTCCTTACCACTGAAGTCAAGTTCAACTTCGAAACCCAAACAGTAGCCCATGCTGCCAATCATGGCTTAATTCTGAAAATGCTGAAATCTGACTTTCCCTGGTGTCCTGCCCACAGTTAAGATGCTGTATTTTATTTACTCAATAAATACTTATAGGGAGTGTACCTTATCTATGGTAGAACAGAGTCATGGTCAGGAGAGACCCACCAGAATCAGACTGCCCAGCCTCATCACTAGCAAACCACATCCTTGGGCAACATTGCTTGTCCTACAGTAGACACTGAGAGCAGATCCAGGCCTACTGCAAGTTCCCAAAAAATGTCAGCTCTCACTGCCACAGGTCAAGCCTGCGCATCAAGGGCGTGATCTCTATCCCCCGTTACCTCCCCTTCCCTCACTTGCTTGTTGTTGTTTCAGTTGTCTTTTACTATATTTTATAATCTTCTTTCTCTTATGGATTTCCTCATACTAATCCATAGTTTTCTCACTTAGCTCACGTTTCAAGAAGGAACAAGATAATTTCTGTGCTCCTCTTGCTTGCTATGGCTCACTCTCCTTCAACTGGTAAACAATTTCTAGAAAATATCAGCCCCAACCCACCACCCATCTATGGTGACCGTAGTTACGAGGCAAGTCTGAATTCATGGCTTCCAAAAGCAAAGAATCATAATATGTGCTTATTGAAATACGATGGAAAGAACACGTATGGGTCAATTTGTTCCATATATGGTTCCCTGCCTTGAGAAAACGGAGAAAGAAACAGCTGCCTACCGCCTTACAAAACAAATCCTTGTAGCACAGCCAGTGAAATAGAAAGTGCTTGGTAAATGGTCCATTATGACTGACCTTGCCTTTGAGTGGAATTTTAGCTACCATGGGGATATACTAACATTCTGTCAATTCTAACATTTCCTTTAGCTCACCATTCATGACCAGGAACCACAGTGTGCAAAACAGAGGTAAGAGCACCTTATGTAAGAATTATAAAGCAAACAGGTAAGCCATCACACTATGACATCCCTGTGCTGTGACTTAGCTTTTACGAGCCTCAGCGTCATTGAGCTGATGCATGTAGGTTTAATTAGATCATTTTCATTGATAGATAGTATTCCATAATGTTAATATCACAATGTATATCTGTAATTCAATATGATCACTTAGGTAGCTTCCAGAGTTTTCTTCTTATGAACATAATGACGTTATGAACAATAATGTAGAAGTCTTCCCACATACACAACACGGTAACTACTTCTCTGAGAGTGAAATTTCTGGGTTGGAGGCTGTGCCTCTCTTTGATTATACTAGCTGTGTCTTCCAGACATGCCAGTTCACCAACAGCTTATGAGTCCTCCTCGTTCCCCATCATCTCCAACAGTTGTTCTTGACAAACTTTAAGTTCTGCCAATCCTTTGGATGTAAAATAGATTTATCTTAAGTCTATCAAACAAAGAAAATCAAATTGATTCCTCTTATTAATTGATGGTAAAGATGAACATAGGATACCTGTCTGCAGAGTAGTCTACTGTAGCATATAAAAATAGTGTCATATTCCTATTGGTGGTGAGTCTTGGTATTATTAGTATTATATTGTTTAAACAAATCTATCATATTTTTGCATTTCTTTCCTCACCCCATATGCTATGAAGATTCTGTGTTAAGGTCTAATCCTACAATCTCTTTCTGTTGAGCCAGAAGAGAGCTGAAAGCTGCAGGAAGCAGACCCCATGGGATATAGTGGAATGACTGAGGTTCTACTGACCTGAGTCCTAGTGCTGCCTCCTTCCCTGCAACAGGGTCATCTTGAGCAAGTTCATTCTTGGATCCACACCCTCCCTCCATCCATAAAATCCAAATAATAATATTAACTCACAGGATTTTATACACACACACACACACACACACACACACACACACACACACTGATGTGTGACACATAGTATACAACTGACACATTTTAATAAATATCCTTCCTTCTCCAGGGATTCCCAGCCCAATTGATCCATAAGACCCAAGAGTTTCCTGCCTCATCTCCATCTTGTCCTTATCCTTTCCCTGCCCTACACTATCTAGGTCTTAGATTGTAAAACCAATCTGGAAAGTTTATTTCCCCTGATGTGTGCCACATTGCTAATAAGAGTTGCTTAAGCGGGGCGCCTTAAGGTGTCCCAGTCAGTTAAGCAACTGCCTTTGGTTCCAGTCGTGATCCCAGAGCCCCAGGATCAAGTCCTGCATCAGGCTTCCTGCTCAGTGGGGAGTCTGCTTCTCCCTCTGGCCCTGGCCCTTCCCCTTCCCCTATTTCATACTGTCTTTTGCTCACTCTCTCTCAAGTAAATAAATAAAATCTTTAATTATAAAAAAAAAGTTTCCCAAGAGAAGATTTCCTTTTTTAAAGGAAGGCAGTCAAAAGGAAGAACTGTGATTAATGGGATGGGTCCAATCCCTAAGAATCAAATGGCAGAAGCAGTAGTCCTGGAGGCCAGACTAGGTGTATGAAGACAGGGAGACTTGTAGCGTCAGGGGGCAAATCTAGGGGCTAAGCAGGGCCTGTGAGAATATGCTACAAGGAGAGCAGAATCAGCTTAGAGAGAATTCCGAAGTCTTAATTTGAAAGACAAAACCATGCACAAGTGAAAAATGAGGAGGAATTGAAGATCGGAACAGCAGTGTTAGTGAGGCCGATGGCCTTCACAGACAAGAGTCCAGTCAAGAATCCCCAAACTGGGAGTAAATCATCTGCTCTGAGGTCTTACAGGCTGTCCTCCATCCGTGTCCCAAAACAGGTGATGAAGGAAGTAGCCCAGGATGGATGGGGGGAAATGTTTCCAGAGCCTTCAAACACCACAGATTCATTCCTCTTTCACTCATCAAGCATCCACAAAGAACATGGTTTTATGCAGAATTGGGCTGGGTGGGTCCTAAGAATACAGAACAGAGGCAGCCCCGCCCTTCAGCTAACCAGTGCTTAACTGCTCCCCCCGTTGGCTTACTGAGCAGATGTTCATTCTACTGAGTAAGAATTCATTGCTCGGGCACCAGGACTTGGCAGAAACTAGATGCATAGAAAAACACACAATCTCAGCACTCAGTTTTCAGTCTAGCAGACTCTCTAAAGCTTACTGGTTTTAATTTGAATGCCTGAGCCAAAGGAGGCAACACTCTTCATGTAGAAGAGTGAAATCTATGCCACTGTCAATGGGTATATTATCATCCTTATTCTACAAATGAGAAAGGAATTTGGGAAATGCTTTTTCTTGATAGTTCAGCAACTACTTGATAAACAGACTTGGCTCAATTCCCTGATTAATGAATTCAAGCTAAGCTATTAGGAGTCTGAGAATTCTGTGCCCAACAGAATTGGGGTTGGGGCGGTGGTCCACACCACCAGGCAATTCTCAACACCAGCTGGGTGACCTGTAGTTCAACTCTATTCTGACACTACAGGGAGTCCCTTAGATCCCACAAGTTAAAGGTTCAATCCCACAAGACTGCACCCCAAACAGCCCATGTTGGATGTCAATCATATGCCCAGGTTGTCACCTGGGCTTCTGATCAACCAGCTATAGGTCCAAGGTTCCAGTGAACCTCTCCCTAGATTCAATTAATTTGCCAGAGTGGCTCACAGAACTCACAGAAACATTTCTCTTGCCGGATTACCATTTATTATAAAAGAATACAATTCAGCCACAGTCAGATGGTAGGGATGCATAGGACAAGGTCCTGAACAAAGGGGCTTCTGTCCTCATGGATTTTGGGGTCCTGAATGATGGCACATGGAAGAGTTCTGGTTCACCAAACCAGAAGCTCTCTGAACCCCATACTCTAAAGTTTGGAGAAGTTTCATTTCATAGGCACGATTGATGAAATCATCGGCCACTGGTGACTGATTCAACTTCCAGCCCCTTTCCCCTTCCCTAGGTAAAGGGGGTGGGACTAAAATTTCCAAACCGTCAGTCACATGGCCAGTTTACCTGTCAACCAGCCCCCATCCTTAGGCACTTTTGGAAAGTCACCTTATTAACATAAACTCAGGTATGGTTGCAAGAGGTTTGTTATACATATTAAAGAACCTGTATCATTCTTATTACTTAGGAAATTCCAAAGGTCTTAAGAGCTGCTGTTAGAAACTGACTACAACCAAACACATGTTTCACCACTGCATCACAGAGCCTAAGTGAATGGGTATCAGGACCAAAAACAAATTATTTTGATATATTAGAAGATGGTCCAGAAAGGTTTGGCTCTACTCCAAAATTCTAACATTAATCTCTAAGCTTGGGATTGTAGGGGATCTGTCTTCTTTTTGTTCAAAATTTTTGTTTTCTGACATTTTACTTTTCTATCAGCATTTTATAAATATTCTTTAAAAGATATGGCTCTTACCTTATAAAATTGCTTTTTAAATTGCATGTAAGAGTAAATTAAAATTTGCCAATAAATATGTATGGATACCTGCTGAAAATAAAATGCTTTTCTGTAACTTACAAAAGAAAAGTCTAAAACTGTGTTTCTTTTATAATAGTAACAACAGAAGCAGTGGTGTTTCTTGAGCGATAATACAGTCAAACACCACACTAACAGCTTTATATACAGAGGAGTTTTGAAATGTTAGTAATTACTGATATCAATATGATTCAACAACCCATGCCTTTTTTATTAGGCTACCCTACCTCAAATTTTATTGCCCACCCACACACTGTCCTCTCCACAATATTCTTGTACTGTCCTCTAAGTAAGAGAGTCTTATTTCATGGGGTTATAAAACCAAACTGCAGTCTTATGTAAAAAAAAAAATATACATATATATATGTATATGTAAGTATATTTATATATGTACATATATGTATCTGTATACATATAAATATGTGTATGTATAATATATATTTAATATTATAATATTATGTGTATATACATGTATATATATATAATTTCCAAAGATTAGCTGCCATTATTCTAGAACAAAATCAGTTAAATATTTGCAATGGATTATATACTCAGAATTTCATTCACTCATTAAACAAAGAGCCAAAGGGCTTTCAAAAGAAAACAGTACAGCTAAGTTGTTCTGTTTGTTGTTTTGTTCCATTTAAATCATTCTCTGCATGGACTACAAATGCATGTAGATGTTTCTAAATGCTCTTTTTCAAGTTGGACTTTTTAAATATTCAAGCAAGGCACTCAGAGTCGAAATCTAGTAAATCAGTTGCCACAATATAATGAAAAATTCATAATCACTGAACACTATTATGTAAACTACACAAACCAAGTGATAGACAATGCCGATAATGGTTACTTTCTTTTCCGAAGTACACTCGTACAGTTTTGATCCATGTTGAAAAGATAGCGATGGCCATTTCAGTAATAAGTCTCTATGTACTGTTTCACTCTAATTTAAAATAAAGTTTTTAAAGTATTTTCAGAAATACTATAAGAGCTCTTTTAGCTTTTTCTTGTTTAGGATTTGTCTAGTATATAGAGTCCATCCTCCCATTAGTGACCACTTTGTCATTATATTTCGGTGTCACTATATTTAAGGATAACTGGAATTTTTTAACTAGTCTGTACCTAATTTTTAAATGCTTAGCTTAAACTTTTGACATTTATTGTGATTACTATATTTTAGATCAGTTTTTTTTTATATTATTCTGTGACTCCTATTTGCCCAACTGTTTCGGACTATTTCTTTTCCTGCCAGATAGTGGGTTCATCTCCTAATTCCCCTTTCTTTCTGCCCCCTTGGAAGTTTTATGTTCCAATTCCATTCACTCATTCATGACCTTTAACATTTTAAATAAAATCATGTTTGAATTCTAAAAATCTGAGGTTCATATCCTGTTCCCAAGCAATACAAGAAACTCAGAATGCCCTAAATCTGATGGTATGGATTCTGCACCATTTGAAAATTAAGTTCCCTTACTTATAAAATTTGAAAATCAGAGAGGTCTTTAGCATAATTCCTATTTTTAAGGTCATAAATTGGTGGGTGAAATTAACTTACTATGATGAATGTGATTTAAACTTGAAGCAATCAAACGTTTTTCAACAAACATTTTGGTACACATAATTCCCTCTAACAAACATTCTTAGGCTCCACGTTAAAAGCCACAATCCTTGGAACCATTAAAATAGAATTTAAAATGTTTCAGGAGTACTCAATTCTTCTTAGGAAACTTAGAGAAAAATTCAGCTTTTTGATGACAAGAAGCAGAATAAAAACATATAACCTAAATGCTACTGTAACTGGCATGTAAATATTTGCTATTAGTACTATGTTTCAAAGTATATTGTCAAAAGTATCCCACTCTTTTGAAGTTCTTATTCAGCTACTAACTAGAACTATAATTTTAATTATATTTTTAAACTGAATTAATATTATATAGCTTTTAATTCTGCTTTCATACTAATCACCTTTCTTCCATGTTATGTTATTACTGTCCAGTATTCTACTTTGATATTGTTTTCATACTCTCAAGGCTTTATGATTTTTATACAGTTAATCCTTGCTTAAAATTACTAACATATTTACTAATATCTTTGCTTAGTATTTCTCCTAACACTTCACTCCTTCCTTGTGGCCTTGATTTCATCCTTTACTAGTGTTTATGAGAATTACTTGCGGTGGAATTGTGCTAATTTCATTGAATATAAGGAGAAAACACCATGTCAAAGCTTGACAAGTGGTAGTATCTTAAAATTTAGGTTCCATGTGAACACTAAACCCTTTCAATGAACTTTTTGTATTCTGTTACTTTAAAGTCCATTGGTCTATCTTGCTCTTTTAAAGAATGTTCTCACCATGCATGATTTTGTAACATCATGAATTGGTCACTTGGAATATGATTCACAGACCTGAGCAGATCTTTCCAAAGTTAACACATTTTATAATTTTTTTTAAATTACATTTGCAAATAACACCCCAAGTCTCATCAGAAAATTGTGCTGTTATGTAATGATGGTAGATACAAGTTTTTCCAAATTCCAATTTGCAGTAGAAAAATCTAATTTTATAATTGGCAACAAATACTGCCAGTTCTTTTCCATAAAGTGACAGGCTTACTTTGTTCATTTTTAATAAAATATCTGCCAATTGCCCAAGTCTGAATAACCATAATTTATGGATTAGTCATTCTTTTAGGTTAAAAATGTGATATTCCACTAAAACAAAAAGTTATTCTTTCAAGTTAAAAAAAAATAGCATTTTCTGAGTTGAGAACCAATTTGGCTTGTTGAAGAAACTAAACAGAGGTCATTATGACCAGAACAGAGTGGACAATGTGAGATGGATGGATGGATGGATGGATGAATAGATAGATAAGATTATTCCAGGCCTTATGGACAGAAGTAAAACAATTTGGATTTTCTTTCTGGTGTAAAGGAAACCATGGAAGGACTTTTACCAGGTGGAATAGCAAAGTCAGAACTACATTTTGTTATGATTACTTCAGATGCCCTAGAGAGGAAGGGGCAAAAGCTGAAGCAAGAGAACAATCCAGAGGAGATTGCTGTCCAGAATGAGATGACAGTAGCGTAGACCAAGAAGTAATGGAGGGAAGGGCATGGAAACACACGCCAGACACAGGCAGGAGGAATGAGTTCCAGCTCCTTGCTGGAGGGAAGAAATCTGACACAGTAACAAAATCATACTTACATGTGAATTTCCTTTTCCCCAGATCATAAAGAAAGCATGCAGTTTCATCCTCCTCAGAGATGTCAGTCTCCAGCCCACCTCAGCCCTCAGGAAAATTCACTGCACTATAAAAACACGAACTGGAGAAAACCTTTCCCCACAAGGTCTGATGAAAAGGTAAAACAAATACTTCTCTTCAGTGTCTTTCTAGATGAACTTAGCATCAACAGAGAGCTTTATTGAACCATGGCTACATGGAGATCATCATGATTGGCTTTATTTTATTCCCCTTCTGGCTACATATTACTGATTTTTAATATTTTTACAGTGTTTTATTATATTTTATATTGCTCTTCTAACCAGTCTTTAATTTGCACATTCTCAGATTCTTCAAGTGGCTTTAATTAATAAAAAAAATAGAGATATCAAAGCCTGTGTTTTATATTCACTAGCTGTTCAGGAGGATTTATATATTGCAATACTTTTGCCAATAAAAGAGCCACCTGTCATATACTGATTGCATTTGAACAGTCCAGCAATTTATTGAGCACTTATTTTATGCCACATAATGTGCTAGAGGATATTGTCCCTGGCCCAGAGGAAACATAGAGCAAGGAGAGGTGCTAATTCATAACAGATGTATTCTTGTTTGTCCTTCATCTATTTCCTGCTCTCTTTCTAAAATATTCACCATCCCTATTATCTTCTTGGATCAAGTTGCACTTACATTTACTATGGGGATGGCGTGTGTTTCCATGCCCTTCCCTCCATTACTTTATAACATTGCTTATTAAATAAAGTCTTTCACTATAAAGCACAGAGGAATATGCTTCTTATGGGTCTCCATCCCATATCCCCCATATGCTTGGGGCCCTGCTCTGGACCTGAGAAAGTGTTTTAAGCAGAAGCAGAGCATATAAGTATCTCTGGTCCAGTCCTACAATCTCTGCAGTATCCTAAAGGTCTTTTGCTGTCCTTATATTAATTTCTACCTTAATTCTAAAGAGGTTTCAAACTCTTAAGTTAGACTTTGGGAAACTTTGGCACATACTTCTGTTATTGTCCCTTTCTGTGTACCTGGCTTCTTTTGCCTCTGTCATCTCCTTCATGAGCACTGAAATCCCTGAGTTCTAACCAGCTGTCTCTCCAAACTATACCTCTCCCAGGGCCTGGATTCCTCACAGGCATGGGAGAAGCTTGCACGAGATCCAGACTGCCCTGATGTCAACAATTTCAATGCACCTTACGATCTGTGACCTACCCATGTACTAGCAATAATAAGGTTTACTTATTAATATTCTTTGACTCTTTTTTTTCATTTTGTATCACTGTTCTAAAGAAAAAGACAGTATTATGTGCCACAGATAGGTAGTACCCTTCAAACTAATTGCAACAATCCACTTCTGGGTATATATGCCCCAAAAAACTGAAGGCAGGGAGTCAGAGAGGTATTTGTACACCCATGCTCATAGCAGCATTTTTCACAATAATGCCAAAAAGTGGAAATAATCCATGTACTCACTTTGTATATATAAAACATTTATATGATATTAATAATAAAATCTTTGCTATATATCTATATATTTAATTATATATTTATATATCTAATATAAATAATATATAATATACAAAATATATAAAAATATATAATATATATAAATAGGGATACTGCAGGTACTTTTATATATTTATTTTTTTATTTTATATTTGTATATAAAAATATGTATATGTTTATGTATTTATATTTCTATTTTATATATAGAGAGAGAAAGAGAATCCCTGCAGTATCTTGTTTTATATATATACGTGTGTGTGTGTGTGTGTGTGTGTGTGTGTGTGTGTGTATGTATAATGAGTATTTGGACTCTTTCCACCTCCCGGCATACACACACACACACACACACACACACACACACACAACTTCAGTTTGGAATGATGACAAAGCTTTGGAGATGGACAGTGGTGATGTTTGCAAAACCATGAGAATGTACTTGATATCACTGCATTATACACTTAAAAATGGCTTAAATGGGGGTGCCTGGGTGGCTCAGTGGGTTAAGCCTTTGCCTTCGGCTCGGGTCATGATCTCAGGGTCCTGGGATCGAGGCCCGCATCGGGCTCTCTGCTCAGCGGGGAGCCTGCTTTCTCCTCTCTCTCTATGCCTGCCTCTATGCCTACTTGTGATCTCTGTCTCTGTTTCAAATAAATAAATAAAATCTTTTAAAAAATGGCTTAAATGGTAAATCTTATGTTATGTACATTTTACAACATTTTTAAGTCACTTTAGCTCAAACAAAACAAGGCCATTAAAATGGAGCAAGATCCCACCACTCACTAATGGTTCTCAGCGTAAGGATTGTTCTTCTGTTGCAGAAGAGATCAGAAAAGCCAGAGAGATATTAAGGACATACTTGAACAAAAATGAAACATTCCCCTTGAATTATTCAAAGGGCTAGACAGAGAACTGAAAGGAGGCTACTTCTCCCCCAGGTAACTCAGAGTTATTTAATGCTGTATCTGAGTACCACCTAAACTTGTCTGCCAGCACTCATGGCCAAACCTGGAGAAAACAGGATTATAAAATCTCTACGTGCCTTCCAGTTTGAGCAAGTAAATAAAATCAGAATGGCTGAAATGCACCCTGACTGAGCCCTGCCAAGCCCTGATCTATCTGAGAGACTGGCCAGAAGCAGTAGACTGCTCTGAGCTCTGAGAGCTCCCACTTCTGAGGGGGATAGGGCTCTGAGGATCCTTTCTTTCTGGAGCCTGTGACGTGGCTTTGCAAGAGTCGAGCAGAGCTCCTCCTGCCTCTGGACCTTCCCAAGGGGGCAGGGACTAGGTAGAGGAAATTATTCCAAAGGGAGTCTTAAATAAGAGATGACTTTGCTCCCCAACTGGATGGAAGAGAATGGCAGAGCCAGGCAGGAGAAAAGGGTGAGGCACGGGGTGGTTTCTAGGCAGCAGGGCTGGCTCATGCCAAGCCCTGAAGTGATGCATGTCCAGAGATGCTGGTCCAAAGACCAGCAAGCATATCTGGCTGGCCGGACCCATGTCCTCAGACTGGAGGGAGGCAGCCGGTGAGGTTGCAGACTTAGGCTAGAGCTAGCTCATCCCTCTCCTAGTGTCACTCACATATGCTTGGTGGTGTACCCATTGCTGGAAGGATCTCCATCCCAGTATGCACCGGGAGGACCAGAGACTCAGATGGAGAGAACAAAGACCTGCTGTCCCATACCTAACTCTTGCCAACCATGTGACAGATGCTGACTCCCTAAGCCTGCACTATCCTGACATGCCTGCCGCACAGGATTATTAGGGGGGTGGACTTAATAATGAATGAAGAATGGCCTTGAAAAGGCTGGACTCACGCAGGGGACTGTTTAATGTTGTCATTCTTGGATTCCAGTAAAGGAATTGTAGATTCATGGCACATCTCCCTGACTGCCCTTTCTTCTGTTATGGTGGATTTTATCATCAAATTAAATCAGTTAGTATAATAGGGTATCATGGTACAGAGAGAAATCCAGACAGGCCAGGGTTCGAATCCCAGTTCCACCACATGAGACTTCGCACAAGTGCTACAAAGATGCTCTTGATCTGCACCTTCCCCTCCCCTGCTGGTTTTTCAAGGACTAGGGCCACCGCTAGCTTCAAAAACAAAAACCTCCCACCTTAGCTTCAGCAGGTGCAGATTCAGAAAGCACTGGTAGATAGTGTTTATGACCCATTGTGAGCGTGGTGCCGAAGGGCCTTTCTCAATAGATGGGAGTGAAATTTCTCATTACTCTCAGTGACAGACAGACTCTGTTGTGCCAGTTTCCTACAACAGTAAACTGCGGTTACTTTTCCTGCATCCATTTCCAGATCCAGGGATGGAATTTTGGGGCTGCATACTTACTATAAATCAAACTGTGGTTTGACCCTAGTGGAACAAAAAGCACACTTTAGTTAATTAATTGATTCAAGTTAGTACTTCTTTTTGACCCTAAAATATTCACCATCTATCTGCACCACAGGATGTCCAACAGAATGACTGGTACATCGGAGAACACAGTCGCCAGGCAGTGGAAGAGGCATTAAGGAAGGAGAACAAGGTAACACCTTGTACAGGCGTCACTGCACCCTGTCTGCAGCCATCTTTGGTTTTCTGCCCAAAGGTCCCAGCACATACCGAGCAGTGTGCTTTGATGCACCAGCCTGGATCTCTCAATGCTCAGGAGGTTGTCATTAAAAGGGGGAAATGGCTGTGTCACTTATTAATCTTGTGACTTGCCCTTCTTCCAAATTATCTTTAAGGAGGGCACATGATGTGATGAGCACTGGGTATTACATGCAACTGATGAATTACTGAACTCTACCTCTAAAACTAATGATGTTGGCTAATTAAAATCTTTTTTAAAATATTTTTAAGTTTAGGTTTCTTTATGGATTAAATGAAAACAGTAAAATGAACCCTAAGGAACTACTTTGGAGATCAGATGTGGAAGCTGGGGTATGAATGGAGGTCACCATGGAAAATGCCTTCCTTCTAACTTTCTTCCCAGTTCATCTCATTACTAAAGGTCTGCCCAAAGTACAGGCAGGTCTTTTTTTAAGATTGTATTTATTTATTTATTTATTTATTTATTTATTTGAGAAAGAGAAGGAGAGACAGAGTACAAGTAGGCAGAGTGGCAGGCAGAGGTAGAGAGAGAAGCCGGCTCCCTGTTGAGCAAGGAGCCCAAGGTGGAACTCGATCCCAGGACCCTGGAATCATGACCTGAGCTGAAGACAGCGACTTAAACAACTGAGCCACCCAGGTGTCCCTAGAGGTGGGCCTTTATATCTCCTGTCTCCAGGAAAGGTACAGGGATCATGAATAACGTCCTAGTCAGGATATGATAGGTTTCTGTATTAAGTACCCCAAGTTCTCAGTTGCTTAGCACAGCAAAACTTTCTTACTTGAGCTCCGTGATCTACAAAGGTTTAGGTGCATAGATCTAAGCTGGTGGAGACCACGTCTTCATGTGTGCTCATACCAATCACATGCTGACCCTTACCACATCTTCTCAAAAGTAATACTCATCTCTGCTCACATTTCATTGGCCAAAGTGATTCACATGGCCAGGCCTAACTTCCAAAGGGGTGGGGACAGACAAATCTATCATTTGTCCAAAAAGAGAAAAGACATGAAATTACTTAGAATCAGATCAAATGACACTAGAACCATCATCACCAACAGCAAATACTTATTACTATTCTATTATGAGCAGAGAGCTCTATTAGACTGTGAGAAATCTCTCCAAAGTGACAGAAAGGTTCTCAAGACTGTTGGATCATCAAAACCTCTAACTAACCAGTGCAATGTTTGTTGTTGAATGAGGAAATACAAAGATGGAGTTAGTTAATTAGTAAATGGGTGGACAAATGATAGGTCCCCAATAAAGTTTAGTAAAATGTAGCTCTCGGAAATGATATTGTGAAATTAAATGAGATAAATTAGATGCTAGTTTCTAGGGTAAATTGAATGATGCCTCCTGACAAGAAACCCACATCCTAATCCCCAGACCTTGTGAATATGCCTCCTTACTTGGAAAAAGGGCTTTGCATGTGTGATTAAATTAAGAACCTTGAGATGAGGACACTATCTTGTATGAGCTGAGCAGATTCAAAGTAATCACAAGAATCCTTAGAAGAGGAAGACATGATGGCTATAAATGAAGGACCCCCTGGCGGCCTCTGGAAGAAAAAAGTCAAGGAAACGCATTCTTCCCGAGGGCCTCCAGAAGGACCCCAATCCTGAGACCCTTGCTTTAGCCCCTTGCTTTAACCCTTATCAGACCTCAGCCTCCAGAACTGTAGGAGAATAAATTTGTGTTTTAGTCCATGAAGTTCATGGTAGATTGTTCTAACAGCAGGAAGAAATTAATACAGTTGCTAACAAAGTATCCCAAACATATTAGAAGTCCACGGAACGATCTCATTTTCTAGATGAGGAACTGGAGGCTAAATCAAGGTCTCATTCATAAAGAGGAAAAAGTGGAAAAGGGGACAGAACCTATATTCAAGATCAGTGCTCTTTCCACAAAACCACAGCTGCCTGTAGTAGCCATCACAGTTCTTTACGTTCCAGTGGATAGCTGTAGGTGGCTAGGTGATGCCCTGCCTTCAGGACCCTCCCTGACCCCTCCTCAGGGAATCCCACTCTAGTTGACCTCTCCTGAGTAGATGGGGGAGCAGGATGTCAGCTCCAACCTTGCTTCCTCCTCCTGGCTAATCAGCACCAAATAGGTCACTATACTCTCTGAGCTGTTTGCCAACAGAAAAATTACACTGAGCGGACCTGCTTCCAGGAGCCGCTGTGTGGATCGTGCTAAAAGCCCAACATATGCACCCATAATGTCCTTCCAGCAACATCTGGGCACTCAGTCAAGGCTCCTTTTGCCACCCCCTCCCCCTGTGCCTGTTTCTGCCTCCTCCCCAAAAAACACTGAGAAAACAGCATCTCAGTTGCATGACTTCATCTTTCCCTATTCTGTTTGTTTCAGTTTTGTCAAAATATGTTTCCAATTAATGAAAGATAATTTCATTTAAATTGCAGGATTGCCCAGATTCATGGTGACAAACTCATTGCAGAGGTTAAGATGATAAATCCAAAAATTGGTTCCATGTCTTGGCATCTTCTCCCTTCCTAATCTTGGGCAATGTTCTGTGCTTGAATCTTAAGGCTTCAATTATGGCTGAACGTTTTATGTAGAACAAGTTCCAGAAGATTCTTCAATCCCACTTTATGTACTCAGAGGCTGATATATTTAAAGGGCAAAAACTTGAACTAGACTATTAGGTAATCTACTAACTAGTCATGAGGCATTAGTGGATTCACTTAAGCAATTAAGACCCTACTTCCCTTACCTGTAAAATGGGGGTAAAATAACTTCTCAAATTTTATGTAAACATCACATGAAATAATGTTGTAAAATGCCTAGCATCTTTTTTTTAAAGATTATATTTATTTATTTGAGAGAGAGAGAGAGAGCACAAGCAGGAGGAAGGGGCAGAGGGAGAGAGAGAAGCAGACTCTCTATTCATCAAGAAGCCCAACGAGGGGCTTGATCCCAGGACCCTGAGATCATGACCTAAGCCAAAGGCAGACACTTAACTCTGAGCCACCCAGGTGCACCTAAAATGCTTAGCAACTTGAGAGCAAGTCTCAATAAACCTTAGCTATCAGAATTATCACATCTCTACAGTTTCTTAGTATTATTTATAAACTTAATATATTTATAGTATTAGTATAAGTATTGTAATCTTTATTCTCTGTATCTATAATGACAAATATTAGTTATGGATAACAGGTATATACAGATATAAGATATAGTCTATATGGAGATAATTATATGTAACAATTAGTTATAAACATAAATTATTATATGTAATATCTATCTATAAAAAATAGTAAGTCCTCACACATCTAATTAGATCTATTCTAGTAGATGATTTGTAACCATCTATGTAAGAATCTATGCAATTACAGCTCAGATTTTTCAATACTTTTCATCATACAAAAGGCACAGTGTAGTCACAAAACCGGCATTGCAGGGGTGCTTCTGTTTAGGAGACTCACTCCATTTCCTAGCCCTTAATGACCAGACATCCAGCCTCAGCTATTCCCCAGGTGGGCCTGGTCCCTGCAGTGTGCCTCTTCACAGCCCTCAAGCCATCTCACACTGCTGACCTTCTTTTGGAAACTCCCCATCTCCTCCCTTGGCTCCCATCACACTGAAGCTTCTGGGTGTCCTTCCTAATCCCTCTTCTGTCTCCTCTTCTTCCCCTGCACCTGCCTTCCCCTCACCAGAGGCTATGTTAGCCCCTCCCTCCCATGTCTGCTCATGCTGCTACCAATGACTGAAACCCCCCATCTTTTGGGGGGACCCTAGCCCTATATGAACATCTCCCCACTCAGAGGCCCCTTGTATTATGCTAAAAGCCTCCCTTGCTAAAGCTTGCAGTGGCTCCCACTGCCTCCAGACTAACAACTGAGCATCAAGCAGAACAGGATATATGGGAACAGGGGGAGGTGAAGAAAGCACCCCCAGGAGGGGAGGTGGAGGGCTTATCCATGCAGATGAGGTAGCCTGTGTGAAAGCTGGGAGCCCAAAAGCAAGAGGTGCCTTTTGGAAACCTTGGCTGGAGCCAGAGTTTTCAGAAACCAAACCCCAAGACAGGCTGGAGCATTTATCCCCAAACATCATGCTAAGGCTGTAGACATGACATGGAGGCCAGTGGGAGATGGTGTGAGATTTGGAAGAAGGGGATGTCCTGATCTGACTGGTGCACTTTTCAGAAAGTAACAAGAACCCTTACATGGGCTGACCCTCAATATGCACTGAATTAAGTTTCACGAAGAACTGTTTTGCCAAAAAACAAGCCACATGGGAACGTGGCACAGACAAGTGTCACTACAGCCAACACTGTCAGGGCTGGGATGCTGGCGTGCCTGAGAAAAAAACCATTCTTCCTTCTGCTTCAGGATGGCACTTTCTTGGTCCGAGACTGTTCCACGAAAACCAGGGCAGAACCCTACGTGCTGGTGGTGTTTCATGGGAACAAAGTCTACAATGTGAAAATCCGTTTCCTGGAGAAGAATCAGCAGTTTGCCCTGGGGACAGGATTGAGGGGAGATGAGGTGGGTATGACCTGACAGCTTCCCCTTCCCAGATCAAAGACAGCAAGGGGAGACTGCCGGGAATGCTGGCCAAGTCACCCATCATATCCCCATGACTGCTGGGGGAGGAGAAAAGAACACCATCCTGGAGGTGGAGACTAATTCCCTTCCAGCTCCTTCTACACACATCCCTGCCCACCTTAAACTTCAGCCCACGGGCCCCAGCCACTCCTGACCATTCCATCCCCTGTCCACGCAGATCTGCCCATCGAAGGAAAGTCATTCTGCAGGACACATCCAAATTCTGCCTCCCCGGAGGTCTCCCCTGAAGCTGAAGTTAGTGTTAACACCACATTCCTTCCCCACCCCCACGCCAAACCCCCACAGCTGGCGTTCTACACCCTACCTGCTGGCATTAGGAACACTTAGTCGTGTCTCCAAATTGAATGTGCGCTCAGTCACGGTATTCGGTGCCATGTTGGACGTGCCCGTCCTCAGTATAGACCTGCTGACAGGCAGCTTCATGAGAGAATCCATAAAAACAAAGGAGGAAGGAGACTGATTTTTGCTGAGTGTGCTTGCAGTCGGCCTGGTCTCCATATCACCTCATGTGAACCCTTGACGACTCCTTGCTACAACAATTGCTCCAACCTTAGATGTAGGGAAACTGAGGCTCAGAAAGTTATGTAAATGGCTAGAGACACAGGAGTAATGAGAGGGTGAGGAGAAGCTACTCTTTCAACTCTTCTTGAAAGGAAGGTAGGACAGAGGGATTGGAAGGGAAGGGTAGGGGTCAAGTTCTACATCACCACTTACTAAGTATGTGAGCTCAGACCAGTCACTTAATGTCTCTGGGCTTTAGTTTCTTCAAAGTGAAATGCAATGTTCTTTTCTTGTCCAGACTTCTCTAATTCAGGAATTTTCATTTAGCATCTCCAGACCTCAGTGTTATCCATTGGTCTCTATTATGTGCTGAATTGTGTCCCCCCTGACTCCTCCCAGATCCCTATGTTGAAGCCCTAACCCCTAGGACCTCCGAATAGAACTGTATTTGGAGCTAAAGTCTTTAAAGCGGGGATGAAGTCAAAATGAGGTCATGTGTATGGGCCCTAGAACAGTATGTCTGGTGTCTCTGTAAGGAGATTAGGACATAGATGTGCACAGACATAAGGTCACAGCAAGAGGACGGTGCCTACACAGCAAGAAGAGAGGCCTCAGGTAGAACCAACCCTGCCAACACCTTGATCTTGGACTTCTAGACTCCTGGACTGTTGTTCAGGTGCCCCCACCCTGCCCCATCTGCGGCCCTTTGTCATGGAGGACTGAGAAAACAAATCCAGCGTAGAACCAGAACTTCCACAACTATTCACTGTTCCTCAGTAGAGATCAAAGTGAAGAACACGGCCAGAGCTGCCAGAGCGCATCAGGAACGTGCATATGTGAGGATCCCATTAGCGGCCACGTGAAGACGGCAGCTTAAACCCAGTATCGGACCCAGAGCCCTTTCAGAGTATCGCACATAGCTGGAGAGGTGTGGTCCACACCGGCCTTTTGAAGAGCCTGGGAAAGTCTGGTCATAAATGAGAGTGTGAGTGGAGAGAGAGAGATTAATACATAAATCTGCTAAATGCAGCCACACTGAGAGAGGAAGACAGCAAAGATGAAGAGAATAGCCAATTTTCCCTTTTGTGATGAGGATTAGTGATTTAACGAATGTACCCTATTCCAAGCCAGCCTGACACTTAGCAAGCCCACGGTAGATGTGAGTTATTATGTTTTCATTCTTATTCCTGAGTCACTGTAATAACTGGGGTACAGATCCCCAGAACCAGATGCCTATGGTTAGTGAACATTCCAGTTCAGTCCCCCTCCATCCTTCCTAGCTTCTTCCAGCTCCTAGAATTTCCCATGTTCTTAAAAAAAAAAAAAAAAAAAAAAAA